>NC_068939.1:120544351-120739991 GCF_016801865.2 Culex pipiens pallens
TATAACATATTTCTCAATTTCCGTGAAATTTTTAATTTCCCGGGAATTCCAGAAATTCAATCGGTAAGTAAACGTTTTTTGACTCTTTGGCACAAATGATTTGAAAATGTGACAATACAGAAGAAATAATGAAATCAAAATATGCTTCATATTTTTTATGAGCTTTTTATAGAGTCATAGGTGTTGTATAATCAAAACAAATCGTATTGACTCTTTCCCGTTCAGAGCTTTATCGAGATTATGTTTTCAATTTAGTTCACCATGTATTACTGACATGATCAAATTTGATGACATTTGAACTGGTATTAGTAATAACCTAGTTCGGATTGACTGAGTCAGGATTGTAAGAATAATGTTTTCGAGAAACGTCAGTTTAAAGTAAACATATTCTAGAACACAAGCTTCCATGGGCGTTTGAGGGTAAAATATGAAAAAATGAAGCCTGGCTATTTAACATAAACTTTTCTATAAATAAAACCATTATAATATATTTCAATCACAATCAAATATACATCATTCGTTAACCCGGTATTCTGACGCTTTAATGCTTAGCAAATAGCTCTGGACGTTTGAAGGTTAAGGGATTGGTAAAAATTACATTATCTTATGCAAAAAAGCATCTCGTTGATCCAGAGCTCCAAGAAGTGAGAAGAGGCATCGTCGTCCTCATCATCATCATCATCCGGTTCCCCCGCCGTTAACGATGGACCGGGTCAGAGCTCAAGGAGATCCTCTTCCAATCCTTGCTTTCTCAGCACACTGAGCAGCCAACTTGTTCTTCGCTCGCACCATGTAATGGAATAATTTATCACACCTGATTATGTATTGATAACACTATTATCACGATGGATTGCAGAAACGCCGGATCGGGTGGAGTCCACGTGGGTGAGTGATTTATTGAGTGTCATCGATGCAAATTTTGTTTCGGGTGTTAACGTGTCTGACGGGGTGCGATTTCATGGAAACTTCAAAGCAGCAGACGGGGTTTATTTTCGGGGAACTTTTTGAGATTGATGCTTTGTTAGCTTTGCTGACGAGGGTTCTGCGATGGAACTCGAGAAGTGAGATTAAAGTTGAGATTTGAGCTTTCGAGAAGGATGGAGTGTTTGAAGGTGAGTTTGATTGAGTTGGCATTCCGAGAAGATAAATGAATATACCAACGAGCTTTAATTCCTTTTTAAAGTAAACTTACGGAAACTCAGTCCAAGTGGTCACGACATTCCCCAGGTCAGAAAATCCATCGGAATGTTCATCCTCTTCATTCTTCAAGATCCTCGAAATACCACACAGATTTAAGAGACATTTTCGAGGACCATCGTTGCTCATTTGGCTGAATCGCAGACCGTTTTGTCCCTGATAGCTTATCCATTGTGGGTACGATTCAAGATTTGGGCAAAATAAGCAGAAAGACCCGCCTCTTGTCTTGCTTTTTGACTTGTGGGCATCATTTTTTTCGGGTCGAACTGATTTTTGGAGATGGGAGTTGGAGTGGCTTTGATTGAGCGATAAGGAATGTCTACTTAGCTTTTGTTGGGCTTTTTGGGGGGTAATTTTGCAAAATTGGAAGGAAGAGCTTTTCCAGCACCAGCAAAGTGGTGATGAATGGAAAGCATTTATAATAATTTGCTCTAAAAGTGGAGGTAAATTGCAGAAGCTCTGCAGTTAAGAACGATTGATAACCGGCACTTTGGCTGATGGATTGATCGAAGTGTGGCAAGATAAGAGATTTTTTGTAGATTGTTGATTTTGTTAATGGTTTTATAATCTGAAACGCTTTTTCGAAATAAAATTATTAATTCATATTTTCGTAACTTTTACCAACCAAAAAATACGTGAATAATATTTACCTTTGGACCCTGCTTATGAAAATATCCCTGTGTGGTCCTTCGAGGGTGGCACAAACGTGCCTAACTAGTTTAGCCACTTTGCAACAAACAAGGTTGTCCCTCCGAACTGAATTCATTATCCCAACAACCCGGACGGTGTGCCATCCGCACCGTACCCCCCAGGACATATTGTCACTCATTAATTCCGGGGAAAAGGACCAGCCCAGGGATGGTGACCCCGCTGTGTGGTCGCTGGGAATAATAATTTGTTATCAATTTCGAGCCTCGAAGCGATGACACCGCCAGTGACCTGACCAGATTTTGGCGAGTGTGATAAGCTGGTGGGAAAATTTTGTGTTTGGAAATCCAATTATTGAAGGATTCTCTTTCGGGATAATGAGATAATTTCGTCAAGAAGGTTTTTAGGTGTAACGGGAGCTGGATTAATGAGAAGGTGTCGGATGACCACATTTCCGTCATTGCCATTAGTTTTATTACAAAAATAAAGATTTTACCTCCCTGAAAAATATTCCTTCTTCAAATTGATTGAAATTAGAGAGTTACAATTCTACGAGATTTTGAATTTCCCGAGAATTTGAGCAAGGTTGTTAATCAATAAAATTATCATCGATAATATTATCGTCTAACGATAACGATAATGGCTATCGTTATCGTCAGGACGATAACGATATTCTGTCGTTATCGTTATTTTTTTTACGATAATTCTATCAGCGATAATCTTATCGCCGATAATGGGCTTAATGAACTCATTTTTTTAAATCTAAAAACCCATAATTCAACCATGTCAAATAAATACTTTTTTTTCGAAAATACTCAAATTTTTAGGGTTAGTCCAAGGGGTTTCCAGCATCGTGTCAGACTGGTCACTAATCTGGAATTACTTGGAATTTGAGCAAGTAATTCTGTAATTCTGGATTTACTGAGTAATTCCAGAGTAATCCTGGTAATTTCTAGTAATCCCAGTAATCCTGGTAATTCCATGATTCATGTTTGTGAAAACATACTTCAGAAAATAATAAAATAATAAAAAATAACTGTTAAAAAGATGATTTAGATAAACCTTTTATGATTCTATTTATTGCCTATTAATTTTCATGTAAAAACCGAAGTTACAGCTAGTACGGGATCATTCAGATTTTGAGTAAGTAATTCAGTAATTCCCGAATTACTCCGCAATTCTGCAGTAATTCCTGTAATTCTGGAATTACCTAGTAATTCCGTAGTAATTCGAGTAATTCCATAGTTACTCAGTAATTCGTGTATTTCCCATTAATTCAAGTAACTACTAGTAATTCTTTAAAGGTAAATCGGCAGAATGCATTTTGCTTTTCCTTGATGCTTTTTATGGTTGTAAGAAGTACAGAGCGGATTTGGAATGTCCGCAAATTTGGATGCTCTCTAATTTAAATATATTCGGATGAAAAACACTCAAACGTCAAAATCAGTTGTCAAACTGATGTTGATGTTTACCACATTATTTGATGATTTCCAAGTAGGGCGTCCAATTTTCCCGGGTTTTGAGTTTACCGGAAAACGGAAAAAATATATTTTTTTATCCCGCGAAATTTATGAAAACGTCATAAAATCTATGTTTTCTTTACATTCGTTATGTTTTTAAAATCATACTATTAGCTCAATACTATTAAAATCAATCTAAACAAGGATAGCACTTAGTTTTAAAGATTTTTTTTTGTTCTTTGTTGTGCTTTGAATTTTAAATGCACTCAAACGCCAAAATCAGTTTTCAAAATGATGTTGATATTTACCCAATTGTTCGATGATTTCCAAGCAGGACGTATAATTTTCCCAGGTTTTGAGTTTCCCGGAAAACGGGAAAAATATTTATTTATTCCCGGGAAGTTTTTAGTTTTTGAAAAAGTCATAAAATCTATGTTTTCTTTATATTTGTTATGTTTTTCAAGCTTTAAATTTATAGAATTAGCTCAATACTATTAATATCAATCTAAACAAGGATAGCAGTTAGCTTAAATAAATTTTTGCTGTTCTCTGTTGTGCTTTGAATTTTATATTCACCACATATCTTATTCAAATTAAATAAGTATCTTATAAATATTTATTTTTTATTTATTTCTATATGACATGAATACAACAGCTTAAAAATTGGTTTAAGATGTCTAAAAAACAAAAATGACAACAAATAAAATGGTACCAATTTGTGTAAAATATTAGAATATTTTAAACTTATTAATTGAAATACTAATGAAATTTCCAGGCCAAATTAGGATTTTTGTTTAATACAACATATAAAAATCCCGGGAATTTGTGCCGGAAATTCCCAGGATGGACGTACTATTACCAAGCACGTGGTTTTGTGCATTTGACAGCTGTCATTTGATCCAATTCTCAATATGCTGGAAGATAGGCAGTAATTCCATGTTATTTTTATAAATTTGAGCAATTCTGCGTGGTTTCTGGAAATCCCAAGTAATTCTGGGAAATCAAAGTAATTCATGACATATTGCCAGTAATCCTGGTAATTCCATTTAGACTGGTCAGTAATCCTTGATGCTGGAAACCCCTTGGGTTAGTCAATATACGTATTAACAAAGAAAAATTTTGTATGTTTTTTCACATAATTAAAGTATTTTTGTTAAATACCATTTTTTTTATAAAACACTGTATTTTTGCGAAAATACACATTTTTTTTATAATTTGGAGTAAGGGTATCAAACAAAGCGAAAATTCGCATGGTTTTTTTAAGTTTTTTTAAATACTAAAATTTTTACAAAATTAGGCCGTTGCAAACATTTTATGAAGTTTATGTCCCTCGACTCTGGCCAAAGTCGAGTAGGGTGGGGGGGGGGGGGTGGGGGGGCAAAAAAATAAAAAATATAAAAATTGAAATTACAAGCCACGGTATTGACATTTGAATGAAAAAAGTGTTATTAAAAATGCATTTTACATCTGCCCAGTTGTTTTGCAATCATTAGTTTTCAAAATATCTAAATATTGACGAAAATTTTATTTTTTCCAAAAATAAAATTTTTGCGGTGCTGTACATTGGAATTTCATACAAATTCAAATCAATTTTAAACAAGCCCAAACATGCAAAATATTTTTTGGAAAAATATTTTTTTTGCCCCCTGATTTTTCAGACCAATTTTGAAGGGGGGGGGGACATAAACTTTCAAAAATATTTGCAACGGCCTTAAGAAAAATTGCAAAATGCGAAATGGAAAGCGAAATTTTTAATGCTTTTTAAAAATTTATTAAGTATTTTTGTTAAATACTAAAACATTTACAAAATATCTTTTTTTTCTAAAATACTCAAAATTTTCATAATTTACATTATGGGTATCAAACGAATTGAAATTTCGTTTGCTTTATCAAATGAATTTGATTTTTTTTGGAAAATATTAAAAAAAAATCACAAATTACAGTTTTTTTTTTCAAAAATACCCAATTTGTGAAAAAAATCAAAATTTGCAACATGGGTATCAACAAATTTTATATGCTTTTGCAATTTTTTTGAGTTTAATTTTTGGAAAATACTGAAATTTTCACAAATTACCGTATTTTTCAAAAATACAAAATAAAAATAAATATACAATATGGGCATTAAACAAAAATAATTTTTTTTAGCTTTTTTAAATGCTAAATTTTTTACAAAATACGTATTTTTTCGAAAATACTCAAATTTTCTAAATTTGCAAAATACTAAAACAAAATTGCAGTATGGGTATCAAACAGTGTGAAGTTTTTTATGTTTTTTTTTCAATTTATTAGGCCTTTGCAAATATTTTTCAAAGTTTATGTCACCCCCCCCCCCCCTTCCCATCAAAATTGTTCCGAATAATCAGGGGGCAAAAAATATTTTTTTCTTAAAACATTTAAATTATATTGAAAATAGAGGTCAAATCAACTAAAAACAATCTGAAATGCATTCTTCTGCATTGATAATCATATTAAGCATGGTTGGGCTGGGCTTAAAATATTTAGAATTTTTATGAAATTTACCAAAAACTTTTTTTTTTTCGCAAATTATAAAAATTTTCGTCAATAGGGGAACTATACCCTTTCTCAGCCTATTTCTATTATCGGCCTATCAGCACTTTGATCATGAATTACAGCTTTCATAAAGTGTTTTTGACTGTTCTAAAGTAATAACTAGTTCAAATAAGAAAAGCAACTCTCCATTGATGATATATCTGAAAATGTTGATTAAATAGCGGAAAAGCGTAAAAGTGATGAGAATTGGTCGAACGGCTTAGAGTGATTAAAATGGGTATATTTCCCCTACTTAGATGTTTTTCAAACTAATTATTGCAAAACAACGGGACAGGTGTATAATGCGTTTTAAAACACTTTTTTCATTAAAATGTTGAAACCATGGCTCGTAAATTCAATTTTTAAACTTTTTTATTTTTTTTGTCCCGTCAGAGTTGAGATACATAAACTACAAAAAAATATTTGCAACTGCCTTAAAGTTTTTTTGTAAAATACTAAAATTTTCACAAAATACCGTATGGTTTTCGAAAATACTCAAATTTTCAAAATTTGCCAAATCCTAAAAAAATTGCAATATGGGTATAAAAGGAAGCGAAATTTTGTATGTTTTTTTTCACTTCATTCAAATATTTTTGTAAAATACTAAAATTTTCGCAAATTACCGTATTTTTTCAAAAACACTTAAATTTTTGAAATATGCAATATGGGTATTAAACGTAGCGAAATTTTGCATACTTCATAAACGACATAAACTTTGAAAAATATTTGCAACGGCCTAATAAAAATTTAAAAAATTTGAGTATTTCTGAAAAGATGCGGTATTTTGTGATAATTTTAGTATTCTACAAAAAACTCTAATAAAGTGAAAAAAAAACAAAAAAAAAAACGCTTCGTTTGCGACTCAAATTGCAAATTTTGAAAATTTTAGTATTTTCGAAAAATACGGTATTTAGTGAAAATTTTAGTATTTAACAAACAAAAATTGATGTGAAAAGCATACAAAATTTCGCTTCGTTTGATACCCATATTGCTTGTTTCAAAAAATTTAGTATTATTTGAAAAAAAAAATGGTATTTTGAGAACTATTTTGAGTACATATTTTAATTTGAAACATTCAAGATCTTCAAATTATATAGTCTTAGTGAAATCATTGCAAATTTAACATGATATGGTTGAATCAAGTCGATTTAGAAAGATTAAAAAAATGAGTTATCGTTTATTTTTGGCGATAAGATTATCGCCGATAGAATTATCGAAATAACGATAACGATAGAACTATCGTAATCGTTATCGGGCCTCGATAATTTTATCGCTAGTAACCATGAATTTTAGGTTCTTTTTTAGTAAAATTAGAGAATTTTTTGAAAAATTATGTTCAACACTTCATTAAAGAGTTTCTTCGTAGACCAACGAAAAAACAACCCCCCGGTTATTCTGCTCCTGGTAAGGCCCTCGACCTCCCGAAGGGTTTCCCGACAAGGGTGAAACATAACACCCCGGCTTTAACGAGTTGGTCCGCCATAATATGCTGCTGCCTTTCTTTCGGAAGGACCTTTTCAGCTCATTTCCCGACCATGTCGGCTTGGCAAGGCGCCAACAAGGCAGTCTCAAAAAGGGGTGGCGCCGAAATGATGAACGACGTGATTGAACACTTTCGACTTTAAGGGTGTAAAGACTGCCGTAATGCCTTAGACGTGATTGTAATTTTTTTTTCTGACAGAAATGTGGCTCAAGAAGAAGCTTTGGTCGTTTAAGTGAGGGCGAAAAGTGATCTTCTCACGTCCAAGGTTTGGCAATTTGTTGGCCAAATTAGGTTCCCCAATTAGCGCGGCTAATGAATTTGACTAATGCAGTTGATTGCCATTGATAATTTGGAACAGTACAAGATGGAAGCAGATGGAAATATTTAAATGAAGTGGAATTTTCTCTTTGAAATCGAAACTGGAAAACAACAGACTAATTTATTGGATTGAATTAGCTGAATGTCAAGTAAAATCTGAACTGGAAAATCCAAATTGGCTGTAATTGACAGCCCAGTCAGTGATCACTCCAGCCTGTGCAGACCTAAATTAAGTTAACCAAAACTGATAGAGCACATCTGTGACCACTTTAGGTTTGGGGAAAAAGGATGACAACACAATGGTTTACCCAAACGTGACCATTTTTTTCTTTCTCCACGATGGTTATCGAACAGATGGGCCCTTACTTACTTTCATGCGTGTCTGATTGACGCGATACGTGTTTGAACGTGATCGAAAACGTGCTGTTATTTTACATTTGTAATATTCAGTAATGGTAAAAGAGAAGATGCAAGCCCAAATTCAAGACTTTTCTATTTTCAATCATACCAAAAACTAAAAACTAAAAACCAGAATCTAAAAACCAAAAACTAAAAACTAAAAACTAAAAACTAAAAACCAAAAACTAAAAACTAAAAACTAAAAACTAAAAACTAAAAACTAAAAACTAAAAACTAAAAACTAAAAACTAAAAACTAAAAACTAAAAACTAAAAACTAAAAACTAAAAACTAAAAACTAAAAACTAAAAACTAAAAACTAAAAACTAAAAACTAAAAACTAAAAACTAAAAACTAAAAACTAAAAACTAAAAACTAAAAACTAAAAACTAAAAACTAAAAACTAAAAACAAAAACTAAAAACTAAAAACTAAAAACTAAAAACTAAAAACTAAAAACTAAAAACTAAAAACTAAAAACTAAAAACTAAAAACTAAAAACTAAAAACTAAAAACTAAAAACTAAAAACTAAAAACTAAAAACTAAAAACTAAAAACTAAAAACTAAAAACTAAAAACTAAAAACTAAAAACTAAAAACTAAAAACTAAAAACTAAAAACTAAAAACTAAAAACTAAAAACTAAAAACTAAAAACTAAAAACTAAAAACTAAAAACTAAAAACTAAAAACTAAAAACTAAAAACTAAAAACTAAAAACTAAAAACTAAAAACTAAAAACTAAAAACTAAAAACTAAAAACTAAAAACTAAAAACTAAAAACTAAAAACTAAAAACTAAAAACTAAAAACTAAAAACTAAAAACTAAAAACTAAAAACTAAAAACTAAAAACTAAAAACTAAAAACTAAAAACAAAACACAAAAAACTAAAAACTAAAAACTAAAAACTAAAAACTAAAACTAAAAACTAAAAACTAAAAACTAAAAACTAAAAACTAAAAACTAAAAACTAAAAACTAAAAACTAAAAACTAAAAACTAAAAACTAAAAACTAAAAACTAAAAACTAAAAACTAAAAACTAAAAACTAAAAACTAAAAACTAAAAACTAAAAACTAAAAACTAAAAACTAAAAACTAAAAACTAAAAACTAAAAACTAAAAACTAAAAACTAAAAACTAAAAACTAAAAACTAAAAAACTAAAAACTAAAAACTAAAAACTAAAAACTAAAAACTAAAAACTAAAAACTAAAAACTAAAAACTAAAAACTAAAAACTAAAAACTAAAAACTAAAAACTAAAAACTAAAAACTAAAAACTAAAAACTAAAAACTAAAAACTAAAAACTAAAAACTAAAAACTAAAAACTAAAAACTAAAAACTAAAAACTAAAAACTAAAAACTAAAAACTAAAAACTAAAAACTAAAAACTAAAAACTAAAAACTAAAAACTAAAAACTAAAAACTAAAAACTAAAAACTAAAAACTAAAAACTAAAAACTAAAAACTAAAAACTAAAAACAAAAAACTAAAAACTAAAAACTAAAAACTAAAAACTAAAAACTAAAAACTAAAAACTAAAAACTAAAAACTAAAAAACTAAAAACTAAAAACTAAAAAACTAAAAACTAAAAACTAAAAACTAAAAACTAAAAACTAAAAACTAAAAACTAAAAACTAAAAACTAAAAACTAAAAACTAAAAACTAAAAACTAAAAACTAAAAACTAAAAACTAAAAACTAAAAACTAAAAACTAAAAACTAAAACTAAAAACTAAAAACTAAAAACTAAAAACTAAAAACTAAAAACTAAAAACTAAAAACTAAAAACTAAAAACTAAAAACTAAAAACTAAAAACTAAAAACTAAAAACTAAAAACTAAAAACTAAAAACTAAAAACTAAAAACTAAAAACTAAAAACTAAAAAGCAGAATAGCAGAAAACCAGAAAACCAGAAAAGCAGAAAAGCAGAAAAGCAGAAAAGCAGGAAAGCAGAAAAGCAGAAAAGCAGAAAAGCAGAATAGCAGAAAAGCAGAATAGCAGAATAGCAGAAAAGCAGAAAAGCAGAAAAGTAGAAAAGCAAATAAAACGTTCAACATTTTTGAAGAAGGATGTTACGAAAAGACTTACAAAAATGCATTTAGTAATTCAACATTTTCTTATACAGTCCAGACTCGATTATCTGAAGTTTCGATTGTTCGAAGTGAAATTTTTCCGAGGCCTTCGGATAATCGAGTCTGCACTATACCAATAACGGGAATCGATTTTCCAGACAATTTTATATAAAAGTCTGTTTTACTTAACTACATTTTCAGTTGCAGAGACGACTTATGGAAGGCATTCCCCTACAGAACCTTAAGGTTTATGGCTTGGTTCAAAGATTGAATTTAAATTTAGTTCAAAACTACAAATTCTAAATGAATTTTGCTTACAACGAAGCACCCAATCATGATTAAATAGGCATTAGGTTTATTTTTTCTTTCTACGGAAGCTCAAAAGCCTTCTGTTCGGACGGTGTAGAAATAATCCAACTAAATTTTGTGAATCAGCCGCTTCGCAGCAGATCAAACTGTTGAATATATTTAAGGACAGATTTTAGTATGTTTGTATATGTACATGTATGTGTGTGTGTGTGTGTTTCCTTACATTTTTTAGTTTGATCCTTTCCGGAAATCCTTTCCTGCTCCTTGTAACCGTCCTATCCACAATCCTATCCAAATTCGTCATTTTAATCTTTTAAATCTATCGTGCACTTTTTGTTCAGTGTAACTTACAAGTTCAATTGAAATTCCCTGCTGACTCCGCCGGAATCCAATTCTGCCTTGCCGTCTGTGTGTCGTTCTTGGCCGTGATCTAGCGGCCCTCTGTTGTTCCCTCGGAACGTTTTCTAGTCGCGCAACCGTACTACTAGGATTAGGATATATTTTAACTTGTTTGTTTTGTTTGCATGCTTTTTGTTTACCAGTCTTGCGTTCGATCGTGATTGTACCTCCTCGTTTGTGATCGTCCACTTCGTGTTGCATGCACGCCGGATTCAATCCACAAATCGCACAAAAAAAGCGCACTTTTCAACACTTCTCACTATCTTCCTATTCCGTTGACTTTGCACTTTTTCTACTCTCTATCTCTCTCGCACTCTCTCTCTAGTGACAGTCATTGTCAACGCGTCGCGTCGACACAATTTGCGGCGTTGCTGCGACTGTGTCTGATCGGGTGGCAGTGTTGTCGGAACACCTTCCATGTCAAGCATATTAAAAACATGTAGGGATTAAATTCTTAAGAAAATTTTCCAACAAGGCTAACCGTAACCTTCGGCAAAGTTCGTTACGATTTTTTTCCCTGAACCCGTATGACGTCACGGTTGACACGTGGGTGTCTTCCAGGCAGCAGTCAGCTTCAGATATGACACCAAAGTGCCGAATGCCTTCAGGATACACCTGACTTATCATTAATTCATGTGCGGGTGGTATTGCTCGGTTCGGTTTCTGGAGCTTTCTCGACTGAAACAAGGTTTTCCTGGTTTGGTTTGTGGGGGAGTTTGTTTCAAAATGTGATAGAAATTGTGAATAAAATTTCAAAGGTAATGTTAAAAAAAGTATCATAAATAAAAAATGTCCATGTGCCACATAAATCATTCATCTTCCCGGGCTAGAACTTATGACCGTCCCAATCGTTCGATAATAAAATCTTCAAAAATCGATATTCCAATTTCCCGACGGTCCTACTACACACTCGTCCAAAACGCGATCCAGAGTTATTGCATTTTTGATTAATCAGCAATAAGCGAGATGGCCCGCGGAACGTCAACGAAAAAAGGAAAACATCATCTAGCAACGCAATTCACTTGATGGGATCCCCCCCCCCCCAAATTTTTTGGAGGGGTGAGCAATGGTCACAAAGTATGTTACAACTAGGTTGCACTGCTGCGTTGCGTTGGTGGTGTGGGATATGGGAAACTAATTTATTATCCATGCTCTAGCTCCGCATATTCATTCACTCTGGTGGCGAGATGTGATGTATGGAAAGCGACCAAAAAATTAGGGTGGCCCGAATTCAATATTTTCGATATTAAAAAAATCAAATTGTGCGCTCGACAGCATTGCCTTGGCGTTCTACATTGCGAAAATCCTACATGAAATTAGGTGTCTGAAGTTTTTAAACGGTGAGACAATCCAACCCTCTTCTTACACCTAAGTTCCCATCCACCCCGGGATTCGAACTGACGACCTTTGAATTGTTAGTCCAACTGCCGACCAGTGGCTCCACCAAGACAGGACCCAGGGAGACAAAAACATTAAATAAAAAAATTCCATTTCCTCATGGCAAATTGTAAATATACACTTCAGATATATTTAACAATAAATTATACTCACGGATGTGACCAGAAAGCGACTTGGTTTCTCATCCCAGAAAGGTTTTTATTTTGTTTTCTGATAAATTTTAAATAATTTACTATCCAAGAATTAAGGTATTTAATTTCACATGATAAATTATTTTATAACTTAACAGTTAGCTCAAAAAATTAGAGAGCAAAACATTTTTTTTCTAAAAAATTTAAAAGCCTGAATCCCTGCGTTTAGAATCATTTTTAGCATGTTTGGCTGAATTAAAAAATCTCTTGAATTTTGTTGAATTTTCATTGTACAAAACCGCAAAAGCTTTTTTTATTTATGCTGTCAAATATTGCAGTTTTTGAAAACTAATTTAATATTGAGTATCAACTGTAAATGTATTAATACATTTTCCAATTGTGTTTATTGCTAATTCTAACATGGCATTTCTATTATTATATTATTATGCATTTCAATTATTATTGTTTATTCTTTTATCCCTCCCCTCGACCTCGGCCAGAGCCGAAGATCAAAAGCTTTGAAAAATATTTGCATCTGCCTGATTTTCATAATTAAAAATATTAATCAATTGTTCTGAAAAAAGTTCGAAAACAAAAGTTTTCAGAACACTCAAAAATAAGCAATCCCACATGCCATGCAAAATATAACATGGCTGCCATCTTGCTTTGAATCATTACTTCACATTTCCAATCTGATGTAAACGATCTTATTACAAAAGTTTTTAATTTTTTGCCTTATTTTTTTTAATTAGTTTTGTTTTTGTTTATTTAATATTTTTCTTTTTATGATTATTTTCATTTATTCATCACTAATTTTTTTTTGATGATAGTTTCAAGTTTAAGCAAGGGAAAACATATTTTTAAATAGATTTTTAGGCAGTTGCAAATATTTGTTAAATTCCTCAGTAGCTTTCAGGGAAAAACTGTAATAATTGAACTTAGATTTTTTTTCTATTTTTCATTGTATTGGTTTCATTTTTTAGTTAAATTTATTTTTCATGTATGGATAATATTTGGATATCGTTGAAAGTGAGTCGTTCTTGATATTTCCTTTGTTTTTTTATTCTTTTGACATCCTTAATTACCGTAAACTGGGGTCAATCGGGACACATGGGGCGAATTGGGACAGCAGTTTTAACCATGTTGGAGCACAGTATTTTCATTTTTCTGGTTGGTTTCGGTTAGAACACACTCAGACCAACAAAATGTGTACATCCATTTCCAAATTTAAAAGCTTTAAGTGCTCTAAAAACTGCTGTCCCTATTCAGACTGTAGTCCCGATTCACCCCAGATTACGGTACTTAATTAAAAAATGCATTGCATTAAAAAAAATGTTCGAATACATCACAGTTAAAAAAAACTTTATTTGTTTTCTATTTAGCAGAATACTTTGCTTATAATTGAATACATAATGCTTGAAATATTTTGTACTTTTTGCAAAGATTTTAAAGTTAAGCTTTGTATTTTTTTTATCTTGAAAATGTTATTGAAGGTTGGAAATCTTTTGAACATTAGTAATACTAAAGAATAAAGAGCCTAAATCCAATTATTGGCCCCTTTTGAAATGAATTGAAAAAAAGGACATATTTTTTTTTCAAATTGTTGAAAAAATTTTCCACGGGTTTTACTTTTTAACATAACAATCAGATCAATATTTTAAAGGATATCATCAATTGAAAATTTAGGGCGGAATTGATAGCACATAGAAAAACTAATTTTTCGTCATTTAAATTTTTTTCAGGGCCATATCTCGGCAACAAAAGGTGGGATCAATAATGTTCAAAAAAATTAAATTGTATCAGAGATGGACGATGATGAGCACCATTCAAACACATTTAAAAATATATTTTTTCTGAAAATGTTTGCCTAAAAACCCGATTTAATATCACCAGAGGTGAAATAGAGCCTTTCTTACAAAATGATGAAACTCCGAGAAATATATTGGTGCAATTATTTTTTCAAAAACATAATGATTCCATCCAGTGAGAATTTTACCTAAAGCTTCGAATTTATTAAGGCTAAACCTCAAATGCCATTTTTTTAATTTCAGAAGTACATTATTTGTCGCAAGACATTTAAATTTAATTAAGAAAAACATATTGGATTGACATTATTAGAAAAAAAAATAAAGGGTACTCAGTCTATAATGTTAGTCTATGATTAACTTAAAAAAATATGTATCGCTATTGCACTTTGTCGATCAATTATGAGAAGCCAGAAAGAACACTTTCACGCGCAGCTAAAAACGCGCAAGCGTAAAAGCGCCGGCGTTGAAGCTTCGACTTGACGACTTGTCGAGCTTTCGAGCGAGAACGAGCCGGGACTTTGAATTTGATGTTCAGTATATGATTTTGTATAAATCCAAAAAATTAATAGGAAAAAATAGGGTAAAAATAAGACGAAAAACACTAAAATCGCTATATCTCTGGAAATACATTTTGGAAAAGCTTCAAATTTTGGGCCCAAACAGTTTATGGCGCATGTTTCCGAATGGCTTTTTGTTTGAAACTGAATTCTTTAAATTTGATAGTGTTATCTGTAAAATAGTCCAAAAAATACCTCTAAAAATGGCTTTGACCACATTTACTGGTCGAAAATTGTGGATCGAAAAATAAAATGTTCGTCTCCGACCCCACGGCTACAGATCTGGCTTTTAAAAATTGTGGGTTTTACGAGCGGTTTTCCAGTGATGGAAGACACAAATTTTTAAGAGCGGATACAGACATCGGCCATGTATTTCAGAAAAAGAGCTCTCAAAAATCAGACTTTGAGTTCCGGGTTTCGGGCCAAAATTCAATCGAAAGAGCGCATCTAAACCTTCAATTTAGTAATAGGTTTTTTTCCTGGGACGAATCATCGCCGTGCACGATTTTTTTTAGATTTCTGAAAAAAGCGTTTTTCCAAAAGCAAACCTTAAACCTTTCTTTTGTAAGAAAGGCAAAAAGGCCTTAACTCTAATATGGTGCATTTTATCAAACATTCTCAAAAGTGTTTATTGATATCAAATTCAGCGATTTTCTAGACAGATGCTCTTATGAAATATTTTTTATTCTTGAAATTAATTTATGTTTTTTTAAACTCCGAAAAAAAATTATTCAATCAATTATTGATCTTTAAAAAGCATTGGAAAGAAAAACTCTTAAAATTTTAGAAAATGTATGGGTTGGAAGTTTGACTTGTTTTATGTGTTTTTAAAAATGTCATTTTTTTAGGGGTCCACTTTGACTGTGTTTTTTTCTAACATTTCCAGTTTTTTAGTCCCGCCCGTGTGGATCAATCGGACCGCGCACTGGACTCACAATCCAGAGGTCGCCGGTTCGAATCCCGCGGCGGGCGCTCTAAAATTCTTTGTGTAAATATGGGTATTCGGCGCCGTCGCTCCGTGCCATACTTTCATACACTTAGGAGCCCAGGGCGGCGAAGTCCTTGTAGATTAAAAGTAAGACACTAGTGGTTGGTACTAGCAATGGTGGCCGACAGCTTTAAAGTCAACTTCGTTTTTTCGTTTCCAGTTTTTTAAGTAAAAAGAAGTATGCTGTAATTTTTCTAGTGTCCGAGACTATGCCTCTACACATTTTTTTTACAATTTAAATGATAATGGTGCCATTTATAGCAGAAAATATGAAAAACAAGCAAAAAATTGAAAAAGTGACTGTGAAAAACATAAAAAAAATAGATAGGCCAAATGCTACCAAAAACAAACATAAACTAAACAAGATAAATGCAAATTAAAATACTAAAAATTAAACAAGAAAAACATAAAACAAGAGAAGTAAAGTTTTTCGTAAAACAAAAGTTGCTCAAAATGACCTCCTGAACACGGGAAAAATAAAAAATACTCGAAAAAAATTTGGGCAGTAGAGGGTTCATTTAAATCAGGCCTGCCCAACGTCCAACCCGCGGGCCGGATCCGGCCCGTGAAGCCATTTCATCCGGCCCGCGACGGCTTTTCAAAAATGTTCTATGACCGACCCTGTTCATGGACTGTTCATGAAATATTCAATAAATAAACTGAGTGTTTAAATTAAAAAATAAGCATGAGATTAAATATTCACGCAAGCAAAAATTTAACGAGAAAAATTTTGGTTTTTATTTGTTTTTTTTTTTGCTATAAAATGTTACTAATTTAACGTATTATTTGGATTTTGCCTGTGTATTTTCAAAGATTTTTTTTTCAAAATCTAACATTCTTCATGTTTGAATTTAATTCTTATCATTTTTATATTGATGACTTCAGAATTAATCAATTAACTGAAAAATTGCTTAAAAAAATAAAATTATCCATTTCGTGAGAATGTGAAATAAAACTGAAGTTTTTCTTTTTTTAGGAACTTGATTAAAATTGATTTTAAAACAGAACATCTTTTCAGTGATAAACTCGTGTTTGAAAAAAAAAACTTTTTAAAAGCAAATTATTAAGACCGAAGAAAAAATAGCTACAAATATTTTTAAAATATTGAAATGTTAAAATGAGTCAATAAATCTGGGAGCATTAAATATATGACACGTTCTTCAGTATATTTTTCATAAACTTCGATAGTTTAAAGAAGTTCAATGAACTAAACATGAAAACTACTCAATATATATTTTTCTACAAGTTTTAAAATTTGTTTGTTTAAAATCTTTTAAAATGTTTTATAAAATATATTTCAATAAAGGTGAACAACAACGCAAAAACTTTTTTTTTTGTTTCATTACGCTTGGATCCAAATTATTTGGATCCAAATTTCGTTTAGATAGTTTTTGTCAAGCCTCATTGATTTCTTTTATACATGGTTGTGTTGGCAATCAAGCTTTAAAAAAAACTTGCAACGACCAGTTAAATTTGAATGTTTTTGCCTTTTTTTTCTAATTTTTAAATTAATTATATCAAGGTATTGAATAGCAATCTACAAAACCAATAACAATAAATGAAAAAAAAAAACTAAATAAAAATAAAAGAAGTAAACACATTTTTCAATGTTTTGATTCTTATTTTCAACACTAGTTCATTCATTTGATTACATGAAAAGAACCTATAAGAATAATTCTATGAAAAAAATGTTTACTTTTTCAATTTTTTATCAAACATTGGTTCCGGCCCGTCACTGCTTCAGAAAAATCAGATCTGGCCCGCAGGGCCAAAAGGTTGGGCACCCCTGATTTAAATGAACTCTTACGTTCGTTCTTCATACTAGTGTTAAATTTAAAACAGTACCACCCTAGCAACGCATACTTCCGTGCCAAATCGGTGTCATACATTTTTGTACTCATCTTTGCGTAAGGAAGCGGTAGTGAACCTTGGAACTTTGAGCAGCAAAAAAAATCGTCAAATGACATGTAACGTGACATCGTTCCGACCAGTTCCCGGGAAAAAAAGAAAAATAACATCGCCCTCATATAACACACATACACGGTGACGCTCTGTCAATTTTATCTGATTCCGCTTCCCACAGCAGTGACGGATTGGTGGGGTGGTGGGAGGAGCAGTCTCAGGGTACTCAGATGAGATGAATATTGAATCCTTGTGACATGAGATATGGGACCCCGCGGGCATCGACAAACTATAGCCGAGCTTTTAGAGCAATGTGCGCTTGTTAGCATTAAAACGGAGACCCAGTGTTGGGCTGGAAATGGGATTTGGGTTATTATGAGGGACAAGGAAAAAAGCGCAGTAATCAATACTTGGGACCGGATGAGTGCCATTAAAACGAAATGATACGAGATGAGATTGATACGTTCTTTGCCTAGATTCATCAGCTGCCAGACGGTTCCATTAATTGGAAGATTTTGAAGCTGTAATGAGAGCTTTTTGTTGGGAGTATACTGAATAGATTTGATTTTACATGCTTTCATTTTTCTAATTAAGTAAAATTACTCGTTCGTGACGAATTTTTGCTTCAATTTATTTACGAAAAATATGTTGGATGAATGAAAGTTTCATCATTTCTCTAATTTTAAATTTGGTGAACAAAAAGTTTTGAAAGGATTTGATATAAATTAAAACTAAAAACTGAATTTTAACTCCTCCAATACCATCCTTACAGATTTGTAAGCCACGTTGACACATAAAGGTAAGAGGTTAAATCATTCCCCTTTTGCCCACTGAATTGTCCCTTTCGAGTAGACAGAAACTGAGCCCAACCGACAATAACAAACCGTCAAAGAAATGCTATTTTGGCGTATCAATTTTTTTTGGGTTTTGGTTTATGTAAAAATAATAATAATTTTGAAAAAAGATAATTGAAATTAATTCCATGATTTCTGAACTTTTTTTAAATTTTATTAAGTGCAAACTTTCTTTTTCATTGTGTTCTATTCAGGTTTTTTTATTCTACCTTTTTGAAAAAAGGATGCAGCATTATTAGAATAAATAAAATAAATCAATTCCAGATCAATCAACAAAAGACGAGTACAGTTCAGACTGGGTTATCCGAAACCTCCAAAGTTTCGATTATCCGTAGTTCGATTATACAATATTTTTCAAGAACTTGGGATAAAAACAAATTTGTATTTGAGTTGTTTTCTTTTCTTAATTTAAACATCAATTTTGAGTTCAGCGATCCCATATTTTGAGAGGTTGGCACCAGGCAGGTAATTCTCCGCCAACTCATACAGCAGTTGTCCCGACCCCTCTTCGAATTGCGTGAAACTTTGTCCTAAGGGGTAACTTTTGTCGCTGATCACGAATCCGAGGTCCGTGTTTTGATATTTCGTGACGGAGGGGCGGTACGACCCCTTTCATTTTAGAACATGCTAAAAAAGAGGAGTTTTTCTATAATTTGCAGCCTGAAACGTTTTTTTTTATTCTAAACTTATTTTTATTAGGTCCTCTTAGGTGCTACGACCAGGTTGGGACCGAGGATCGATCAATCAATAACATCAAATACAACTCCTTACATCCCATACTTGGAGATCATGTAACTGACGAGGGTTACTTGGTCCAAGCGGGTCTTGCAGGTCTTGAACCTGCCGATGTACTCGGAGAAAATGCCCCACAGCTCAGCCGAACTGTAGAGCACCTCCCCGGCTTCCTCCTCCGTGGCTCCACCGTCTCGTGAGCCACCTTGACTGCTTCCTGCGGGTTGAGGGCGATCCTTCGATTTTCCGTCCGGAACTGCGCCCGGCAGTGGAGGGAACTCCGCCGGCGAGAACACCGGAACTGCTGGACTCTGCTTCTCCGCCTTCCTTGCTGGTGGGTTCGGTTTCGACGCCTGCTGGCGCCTCCGGATGAAGTCCGCACGCTTGGGGCAGCTGCGGTTCGTGGCTTCGTGTGCACCAGAGCAGTTGGCACACCGCTTCGGCTCTGCTTCTTGGACTTTGCACTCGTCCGTCTTGTGGGGACCCCCACAGTTGTTGCACCTCCCCTTGAGGTGGCAGTTCCTGGTCCCATGACCCAGCTGCAAGCAGTTCCTGCACTGGGTCACGTTCGGCCGCTTGTTCCGGTAGGCCTCCCACCGGATGTGAAATGCTGTCAAGAGCTTGATTTCACTCAGCTTCTTGAGGTTGGTGTACCCCTTGGGGAACGTAACAATGTACGGGGTTTCCGCCGATGAGGCGAACTCTCCTTTTCTCTTGATGGCATGCACCTCCACAGCATCCAGGTTGTGCGATTCCTTGAGTTTCTTCTTGACGAATTCAGGTGAAGCCGGTGGAAGTCCTCTGATGACGACGCGGAGTTGCCGCTCGCTTCGTTTCTCGTGGGTATAGAACTCCACTTTGTTCGCAATCAAGTGGGCCCGCGCGGTTTCGAAACGGTCCTCTGAGATACACAGCATTTTGATCCCAAACGGAGTCAGCTTGTAACTTGGCTTGGTTGTGCACGACAACATTACACTCCTCAGCTTGCCGAAGCATGAGCTTTCTTTACCACCAGAGGAGGTGGTTTCTTGGCCACTGGAACCGGTGGGACGCTTCCTTTCCCGGCTGGGTTACCATTGTTGTTGTTGTTGTTGTTCTCCACCAGCGGGCTAAACTTGTTGTTGTTGAGGAGCTGTTCCTCGTTGCCATTTCCGACGTCGGCTCCGTCGTCACTTGTCTTCTTCCGCTTCCGCGTTCCGCCAACGGGAAGAAACTCGTCGTCGGAGGAATCTTCCACCTCCATCCACAAGCACTTTGCGCGCAGCAACAACAGAAGAAAAACGCGTCCACCACGTTGAGCTGTCAAAGGGGTTCTGCAGCCTGAAACGTTGATGGGATAGAAATTTGGTGTCAAGGTGACTTTTATGTAAAATAAGACGCCCGATTTGATGGCTTACTCAGATTTCCGAAAGAACGTATTTTTCATCGAAAAAAAAACTAAAAAAGTTTTAAAAACTCTGCCATTTTCCGTTACTCGACTGTAAAAAAAATTGGAACATGTCATTTTAAGGGAAATTCAATGTACTTTTCGAATCTACATTGACCCAGAAGGGTCATTTTTTCATTTAGAACAAAATTTTTCATTTTAAAATTTCGTGTTTTTTTCTAACTTTGCAGGGTTATTTTTTAGAGTGTAACAATATTCTACAAAGTTGTAGAGCAGACAATTAGAAAAATTTGGAAAGGGGTTTGCTTATAAACATCACGAGTTATCGCGATTTTACGAAAAAAAAGTTTTGAAAAAGTTGGTCGTCATCGATCATGGCCGTTCATGGTCACCCGCGATAGACACGAACGACGAAACAAAGAGAAACGCAAAAAGAAACTGTTTCAAAACTTTTTTTTCGTAAAATCGCGATAACTCGTGATGTTTACAAGCAAACCTCTTATCTTTAAATATCAAAATTTTTGTAATTGTCTGCTCTACAACTTTGTAGAATATTGTTACACTCTAAAAAATAACCCTTCAAAGTTAGAAAAAATACGAAATTTTAAAATGAAAAATATTATTATAAATGAAAAAATGACCCTTCTGGGTCAATGTAGATTCGAAAAGAACATTAAATTTCCCTTAAAATGGCATGTTCCAATAACAGTTCCGTTACAGTCGAGTAACGGAAAATGGCAGAGTTTTTAAAACTTTTTTAGTGTTTTTGTCTATGAAAAATACGTTTTTTCGGAATTCTGAGTACGCCATCAAATTGGGCGCCTAATTTTGCATAAAAGTCCCTTTGACACCAAATTTCTATCTCATCACCATTTCAGGCTGCAAATTATTGAAAAAAAACCCCTTTTTTGCATGTTCAAAAATGGAAGGGGTCGTACCGCCCCTCCGTCACGAGATATTAAAAAAAACGGACCTCGGATTCGTGATCTACAACAAATGATTGAGAAGTATCAAACTTTACTGAAAATTCAAAACATAAAAAATGTAAAACTAAACTTAATAAAAGAGATGTCAAGTCACCCTTAACAAGAGTTTATTTGTTGTTAAATACTATTTTAATTGTAGGTATCACATGACATACAAATTTGATAAATTATTACTTATTTTTTTGATTTTTTTGTGGCATGAACAATAATTAACAATGTCAAATAAACAATGAATATCAAAAACGACATTTCTGCCATTAGAGCACATTGTTAACGCAAAACGTTGATGGCAATA
The DNA here is from genome assembly GCF_016801865.2 of Culex pipiens pallens. Taxonomy (NCBI): domain Eukaryota; kingdom Metazoa; phylum Arthropoda; class Insecta; order Diptera; family Culicidae; genus Culex; species Culex pipiens. The sequence goes on from NC_068939.1 coordinate 120,566,226, forward strand.
ACATCGTGTGTGGGTGTGTCTGTTTGGATGAAGTTGACAATTAGGTGTATCGTTTTGCGCGCGCGAAAAAGAAAACGAGCAAATAATACCCAAGTAGCCGAACTAATCGGATAAGTGGCACGTTCGACACTGCTGCTTTACTCTGTCACATGAGGCGTAATGTTTCACTTTTGAAAATCACAGTGTTAGGTGACAGCACTTGGGGATGTGGATTTTGAGGAATTACTTATTAATATCAAAATTAAACTTTAGTAAGTTGTCATCCTTGTGTACAACAATCAACCCCCGTTGGTTGGTCACTTTTTCGTTTGACACTTTTTTAGTTTGTACCCCGTTGGTTGGTCAAAGTCAAACTAAAAAGTGACAACTGTCGTGACACGGCGCTCACGCAAACTATCAGAACAAACGTTTGGTAGTGTGTGTGAACTCCGTGTAAAAGGGGTGTCAAACTAAAAAGTGACCTCGTTCGTTTGATAACAGTTGGTGTCAAACCATCGGGGTTTGAGTGTAATAATAAAAAAAGGATTTCCAATCTAAAACGTACAAACTTTTGACTTGATGGTGAATGCTACAACTGATGCTGATGACAGTTCCCTTAAAGGGAAACAAAACTTTAGCATTTGACCCACTTTTCAAACCAACTGCTGCTCACAACAATCAATTTCGTTCCGATTTGCATCCTCCGCTGCGCTTGGATGGTGGGAAGTCAGCCCTGGCTCTCCGTTACATTAAACAACTTTTCAAACTGCAGAAAATTTCAAAACAAGATAACTGCACTGTGCAACTTTGTCCATTGTGGACGACCCCTTTGAGGGTGTTGCTGTTGTTGTTGTTGAAGGGAAAATGAAACTCGTTGCACTACTTTGCGCTGATGAGAAAGTTTATAAATATTTAAGTAATTTTTTGTTCTGAGGAACATTGCTCAGTAGCACATTTTCTTAATATAAAATTCATGCTCTTCTCCTTCAAAGCAAAACGCAACTTGTTGCACAGACCGATTTCTGGCATCGAAAATAAAGCGCAACTCTTATTAGATTCGCATTTTCTCGGTGTGCGCAATCAAATTGTTTCGTGTGCGTCTTTTCAGCTTTCTGCTCATGAGTTCAAACACAAAACTGCTGGCTGGGAAGTGGGGTTGAGACGTCCATATTTTATTGATAGCTCGTTGAAAAGCGATGAAATTTTATTGATTTACCTCCAACACCAAGCCACACGTTCCCCTCCCAACCAATCTTTGGCATGCACGCGTTTCAACCAGCAGCACTTTGGTTAGAGAATAGGGAGTTTTGGGGTTTAATGAAAAGAATCTGAAAGAACCTTCTCGAGAAGCTAATTTTTCTGGAACTCAATTTTGCAAATGAAATTTTAAAATTTCAAATCAACTCAAAATTTCAAAAAAATGCCAATGAATGCTGAAAATATTAAAAAAAAATCGTTTGATTTGCAATCATTTTTTTATGTTTTGGCAACATTTTTACTTTTCCCCCCAGGAGAGATTTTTTTTGTATTGGTTTTATTTTTTAATATAAGCGGACCCCAAATAAATATAATTTTTGAGTTCGGAATAATGAGTTGAGCTTGTTTTTTTTTAGTCAGTTTAAGTAAATGGATTATTTTTTTTTTTTGAATATTTCTCAGGAGTTCTTCCAAGTTTACCTTTTTTTTGGTAAATTGTGATCCTGTTAATTACTTCTATTAGTAAGAGTTTTTTAAATTAAAAATAATTTAAAATTATGATCACTTTTTTTCCCTCAAAACAGCATCCAAATTTTTTTAAATATCAATAAACATTTTCAAATAACGATGTCTTACATTACAGATTTGCTTTTCAACAGCTAACATTAACATTACTGCAAAATAACCGCAACTTATCGGTATCAAAATGTTCGAGTTTTGTTCGCGGTAAATTTAACGGAGTTTGGGTGATCCTTCCAAGATCAGAAAGACTTTGATAAGGACAGTTTTTGCCATTTTTGAAAACATAAAAATATATCTTTTTACTGTAAATTCGATGTTTTAAAAAGAAGACGTTTAACTGGAAATTTGGTGAAAAATATTTTTTTATTTTTTTGATCTGGTTCAAACTTTGTGGGAAAAAGAAGCTATTTTGTGCCATTGGTTCACCCATACAAGTCTCCAAACAATTTTGGTAGCTGTTGTGTGTGTGTGTGTGTGTGTGTGTGTGGTCCAATCCAATACCCGCTAACCGGTAGCGATATTATGGGAAAGTATAGTTTGTATCAGACTTTGTATATGCCGAATGCTGATACAACTTATCTCAGTCCCGGGTATTAGGTGGTGATAGCCCTCGCGCTGCTTCCAACGACCCATTTCAGAATGACAGAGCTCCTTGCGGTCCAATTCCGAGGTCGCTGGGCATTGTTCGGCCCCGCCTAAACATAGAAGCAAGCATCTGAAGGAAACTCGATCTATATTTAGACTTCCAATCCCCTCAGGCAAATCAGGGATCAGCGCGTATTTAATATGAGAAGATAACATGTTTCAACACTACGGATAATTTCACTGCTAGAGTGTAAACCTTCTGATGGCCGACTGCTTAGCGTCCCAGACCACCAATCCAAAGGCGTGAGTTCGAATCCCACCTGATTCATTTTCGTTTTTGTTCATATTCAAAGTTCAAATTTCTGATTCCAAATTTCAAAGGTACCGACCGGGATTTGATCCCTGAACCTTCTGCTTGTGAGGCAGAAGCCGTAACCATTAAGCCACGGAGCCGGTCTCCAAACAATTTTGGCAGCTGTTCATACAAAAATGGTACGTTAATATTCAAACAGCTGTAATTTTTGAGTGATACTTTTGGACTGTTGAGAAAAAAAATGGTACGCGGAAAAAATTGGCCGATTTTTAAATTATTTTTTTTTCGCGACTACTCAATTTCCCAAAAAAAGTATTTTTTGATTTTCGAGATTTTTTTATATGTTTTAGGAGGCAAAAATCAGCAACTTTTGAGCCATAGAGAAGCATGGTAAAAAAAATCTGCCGCTGAGTTATGCATTTTTGAAAAAAATATTGATTTTTGTAAAAAATAAAAATTTTATGCAAAAAAAAAATAATTTAAAAGAATAAATCAAGTCTAACATTTCAAAAGGCCGTTTTAAAATGTTATTCTTGATTCATTTTTTTATGTTTTAGAAAAGATCAGAAAATTTCACGGGTTCTAAAGTTCCTTTTTGGAAGTTTTTTTAATTATTAAAATAGTTTTTTTTTTATAAAATCGGCTTTTAAATTTAAAAATTCTTTAAATTTTTGAGAATTTTTTAAATTACTTCTTATCTTAAAAATTGAAGAAACCCATATTTTGAAACAAAATTAGTTATTTTTTTACAAATCAACCTCTGTTTTTTTATAATTTTGTTTGCTTTTTTCATAAGTTTCCAGTCACCTTTTTGATTTCTCATAAATTTCAACGATTAGTCTATCATTCGCATTAATTTTGTCAATAAATAATACAGGACATAACAAAAATTACTGCTAATGATTCAAATTGGCTTGAATATAAATTTGGAGAATTTTGAAATCTTTTTACTAGTTTTGACTTGGCAACTTTGATGTAGAACAGGTCTAATACTGCCAATGAACAAAAACTTAATAAGATATTGGAATTTAAAAATAATAATAGCGAATAAAGTAGAACAAAAATTATTAAAATGAAGCTTTTAACAGAAATAAAATTGCTTAAAAAGAATCTCCTTAGCACGACAAAAATAAATTAAATTTGAAAATACTTTTAGGCAGCAGAGGGTTAAACATGTATGAGCAAAAAACAAAAAGAGATTTTTTTTATTTTCCTGATATTCTTTGATTCAGATTTCTCATATTCGAGTATCCGAACTTGCGGATAATCGCATCCCTAGAAAAAAAATAGTTGCTGTGAGTCTTCGCTGAATTATAAGTCATTTAATTTTGTAAATTTTATGATTTTTTAAAATTATTTTTCTTTGTTTATTATTAGTATGATTTATCAATTGCAATACGATTAAAATAAATTTTATACCCACAATCGCCAAAAATATTGTATAAATTTGGCTTGCAAGCTCTTAATTTTTTTGTCTGCTTTTTCTTTTTAAATAAAATTTGCATTGGCCTAATCGAAAATTGCAACTAGTTTGACTAGAAGCAGTTTAGATAGTGCTTAAAGAATTGACTAAGAGTATTGTTCACATAAACTCACACATAAACACATACATTTGTTTAGTTTTTAATTCTGAATTTATAAGTATACATGAAAGTGTGTCTACGAGATTTTAGTAAAAAGTTCATTTTTATAGCCGCGCCTCTGTTAGAAATACAAAACTTTTTTTTCATTAAAAAAAATCTTTCCACTTAACTTTTCGCAAAACAAATTCCTAGGGCGTCCAATTTTCCCGGGTTTTGAAATTCCCGGGAAACGGGAAAAATATTTTATGAATCCCGGGAATTCCCGGGATCCCGGGAAATTTTGGTAACAGTCCCAAAATCAATGTTTTTGTTATATTTGTTTTATTTTTTATGCTTAAAATCAAAGAATTAGCTCAGTTCTATTAATTGGTTATAGTCTGCACTTCTAGAGTTGTCTTTCATATGTTTATAGGACCTATTTAAAAAAAACTCTAGACTTCAATCTAAACAAGGCCAGCAGTTTTTAGATAGCCTAAAAAAATGATTTTATTTTTGTTCTTTGCGTTGCTTTTGATTTTTATGTTTCATTAAAAATCCATTAAATTAACTAATGTGATTTAAATTAAATAGGTTTCTTTAAAATATGTTTTATTCATTTTTATTTATTTGACATTCATGACTAAAAAGGCTTTAAAAGTTTCTTTGAAAGTTTAAAAAAAAAACATCATCGACACCAAAATAAAGTGATACCAGTCAATGTAAAATTTCAGATAAATAAAGAATGTCTTGTTTTATGTTAAACATATTTTACAAATTATCTTTAAGAGGCAGTATTTGTAAATATTGCTCGGTTTGTTCTAGAGGTCGTATCGAGGTGCTTCGATTTGGATGAAACTTTCAGCGTTTGTTTGTCTATACATGAGATGCACTCATGCCAAATATGAGCTCTCTACGACAAAGGGAAGTGGGGTAAAACGGGCTTTGAAGTTTGAGGTCCAAAAAACCAAAAAAATCTTAAAATTGCTCGCATTTCCGTAAAACTTTATCAATTCCAACTCTATTAGATGCATTCGAAAGGTCTTTTGAAGCACTTCAAAATGTGCCATAGACATCCAGGATTGGTTCGACTTTTTCTCTTAGCTTTTGCAAATTACTGTCAAAAATGGATTTTTTTAAAACCTTAATATCTTTTCCCAACAGCCTCCAACACCCATACTCCCATAGGTCAAAAGATAGGTAATTACATGGACTATAAGCCTACGGTGTTAACTTTTTGGCCAATCACAGTTTTTCTCATAGTTTTTCGATTTTTCTAGAACAAACATTTTACAACGTTAGTTTTTGCCCTGTAGGCCGCCATAGCGGCACATTTTGGTCTCAATTTTGTCATATTCGGAATCCTCGGACAATTTCACGTAAGTTAGTAGTATTGGGGTTGTAAATTGGATTTATAAAATAATTAAATAAAACATTTTTGAAAAAAGAAATGGATCTTATTTCCCCAGTGATGAATACGTCAAATGCTGTATCAAGTAGGCGAAAACCTGTTTTACCCCTAATCCAACAAATTGTTAAAAAATATTTTAATTCATTGTAAATGGCAATTTTTCCAATCAAATTTACTACTCCAATACTTCTAACTTACGTGAAATTGTCCGAGGATTCCGAATATGACAAAATTGAGACCAAAAAGTGCCGCTATGGCGGCCTACAGGGCAAAAACTAACGTTGTAAAATGTTTGTTCTAGAAAAATCGAAAAACTATGAGAAAAACTGTGATTGGCCAAAAAGTTAACACCGTAGGCTTATAGTCCATGTAATTACCGATCTTTTGACCTATGGGAGTATGGGTGTTGGAGGCTGTTGGAAAAAGATATTAAGGTTTTAAAAAAATCCATTTTTGACAGTAATTTGCAAAAGCTAAGAGAAAAAGTCGAACCAATCCTGGATGTCTATAGCACATATTGAAGGGCTTCAAAAGACCTTTCGAATGCATCTAAGAGAGTTGGAATTGATGAAGTTTTACGGAAATGCGAGCAATTTTAAGATTTTTTAGGTTTTTAGGACCTCAAACTTCAAAGCCCGTTTTACCCCACTTCCCTTTGTCGTAGAGGGCTCATATTTGGCATGAGTTCATCTCATGTATAGACAAACAAACGCTGAAAGTTTCATCTAAATCGGAGCACCTCGATACGACCTGTTACACATTGGTGAAAAACTCGCTCTTAAATCACTAACGCCAACTGGGGATAATCAAGACAAAAGTCTGAATAGGTATAGGAGAAAAATCGAAACATTTTTCAAAAATATGCATGTAGTCTTACTGTCTTACTTTGTTACATTTGTCCTGATTGTCCACATGCGGCGGTGTTTGATGAATAATAGTTATATATTAAATAGAAAATATTTAAATCACTAAGCATTTTTCGGATTTCTAAACTAAAATTTTAACAATTTTCCGTAATATGCAAAATTAAGGATGATGTATGCCGATTACAAATTTTGAATGCTTTATATCGATAATTAAGTATTCAAATTCAATTTCTACATCCCAATCAGAACTGCCAGACCACACTTTGTTTTTTCTCAATTTCGGGAATTCCCGGGACAAAATATGAAAAATCCCGGGATTCGGGAATTCCCGGTTTTGGAAAAATCCCGGGAATTTTGTCCCGGGAATTCCCGGGATGGACGCACTACAAATTCCGAACTACAAAAAAAAATCAGTTCGTATCATTCCCTAGCTCACCGTATCCAATCTTTGCAAATTGATTGGCGAAAGTTTCTTCCCAGTCAGTCAGCCAACTCTCGCACAGCATCCATCCTTTTATTCCGGCACACAACCCGTCAGTCGGTTGGTCGGTTCCGGAGAGTTCGCCGGTCGTTTTCGCTGGAAAAAGTCCCCAGTTGGGTGAAAAACGCGTGCTGTTCTCACGGGGTGAAAAAAATAGAAAAAGAGTTTTCCCACGCGAGTGTGACAGGTGGAAAAAAGCAAGAAGAAAAAGTTGGCGTTCGGGTGCAACATTACAAATTCATTTGGATTCGGTTGACTTGCGTTTGCTAAAGTGTTTGTGTCAGTGTGACATTGTGGAGTGGGTCGTGAGGTTTTCTGGAACAGAAAATAACAGTGGCAATTGTTGTCACAGCTGCGAGGACAGAAGGATTTTCCGTTTTTCTTGGTCTGTTTGAAATTGGAAACGTGGATTTTGTGGCAATCAGAAAAGTAAACTATGTAACAAATTAAAATAAAAAGAGTGCATACAAAAATGCAACATAAAAAATGTCACAAACAAAACATAAGAAATTTTTGTAAAACAAATATTTTTTTAAATAGTGCATTGTTGACAGTAAGATTTTTGGAACATTTTTTTTCTCAAGAAGCTACAACAATAGATATAATTTTTTTTTGACATCACATTTGAGCAAAAATTTATCTCATCTACAAAAAGCTTGCTCTCAGAACGAGGTTTCTTCAGCAAGGTTTGTTAAATATGTCTCCAAAGTTACTCTTTTAACAGAATATAGGTTAATGCACGTGTGTCAATCGCGTTCTGACCTGAAATATATTTGGCAAGTTGTCGCACTTACATCAAATTTAAGGGTGTGTCAAGATAGCAAGACAAGATTGAAACTACTTTTATATGAAAAGTGACAAAAATCCACGGAGTTTTTTCGGTTTTTATAGAATATCTCAGGATTGAAATCGAAATTTGGGGATCTGTAAAGGTCAAAAGGTGAGGCATTGTGAGCTGCATAAAATGGTGTTCTTAACACAATTTTGCCCAAAATGCACGTGCGACAAGTTAGCACGACAGTGACGAACTACACAGCAAGATGATACATAATGATGGCTATTTCATGCAGCATAATGTCCCTAATGATGGTGGCATTTATCGTTAAAGTTTCTCGCAATTGCTGTTATAAAAAAGACTCAATTTTGGAAACTTCAACTCTTCTGCTAGGGTTCAGAAGTTTCTCCAACCCCTATAAAAAGACAACTCTGGTGAACTTTTCAAGGAGACGCCCGGTACCTCGACCAACCCAAACTCAACTCTCGCAAATTGCTTTTAACGATTGCGATCTTGTCAGCGTGCCCATCGAAACTCAACAACTGGCACAGTCGATGCTCCAGATGCTCTTGACTGGGCAGAAACGGTCATAAATCGTTTAAGGCCAGAACGTGCCGGCGGTGCCTGGTTTGGGCCGGTCAGCACCAGCCTCCTCCAGACAAGAACAACGTTTTCAACGTTCAGCAGCAAATGCTCGGCTGTTTATATCGGTGTGTAAATTCTGCGCCGAGTGGACTCGTTGGTAGTTCAGTCCAGATGATAAAGTGAGTTCCTTAATTGATTCACGATCTGACAGCTCGATGGGTGCGGAAAAAGTTAAGAACGGCGTAATACGTATTGAATTTGATGGTTTAAAAATATGAAAAACAAGCTTTTCCCGGCAAACTTCGTCTTGCCCTTTTTTGGTTTTTTCCCTTCTCTCTGTCTCAACCTTTTGACATTTTGTATTATTTTTCTTTGAACTTATCGCCTCCTATGATCAAAATTTTTATTTTTGAACCGTTTCCCATACAAACGACAGGTGTACCGGAATCGGTTCCAGAGTGGCCAAAGTGTCAATTTGTTAGCGTATAAATCTTCCTTGGACTTACACGAACCCAATGCAACAAAAAGCAGCTCGAACCGACGCTCCATATTGAACTGATTCGCGTTCGAACAAAACCGTCGAAATTTTTTATATATATAGAAGATAATAAAAGTTGAGTAAATGTTAATAAGAGAACATTAAACCAGAGAGTTAACTTAAATGTTTTTAAATCTTCTCATTTCGAGGTTTAGGAAAGTGAGATTTGGCAAAAAAAAAGAACCTTAGCTTGATTAGTAGTCTGTGAATGACTCCATAAAATACAAAATAAAGCTGCTTGACAGTCAATGTTGGTGGTCGTGGTCAGAATAATCTCAATCGTATCGGAAATTGATTTCTCAGGAAATTAACTTTCTTGATCGAAAGCACTAAACAGTTCAGTCACTTTCTTGTGCGGTGAGTCTCAGTTTCTGACTGTTGCTGTTTGTTTCCTCCTTGGGTAGTGATAATTTTGCGGAAGTTATATTCCACGAGAAAGAGGCAATCAACTTTCAATTGATTCAAATTATTTGATCAAAGTTGAATTACTGGGTTGATTATTAAGTGTAATTCTAAAACAACGTCATGAAGGAAATTAAATGGAAATATCATCTTATTGCAAATATTTTTAAGAAACTCAAAGTTTCTAAATAAAACTCTTTCCAAGAAATGTGAAAGCGTCTAGCATGCTTCCATGAAATAGTTCATTAATTACCTGGTGTTAACAACTAATATCCTCACATTTATCCCCCGATAAGAAAATGTGTACAGGGGGTGAAGGTCGGAAAACTTATTCCTCGACAAGCCCCGATGATGGAGTAAGTTTATTACTGAAACGTGATAAAACGGCCCCCCCGTGGGCGAGAAATTCCAATTGCTTTTCTCAAGCTGAGGGACGTTGTTTGTGCTTACCATGAAAGTTTAACTTTAGGACAGTGTGTCAATATTGTGCTTACTCCACTAGTTTGGGGATGTGGCGAGGGCCCATTTGCCTAAAGCTACGGCTCAGGTAAACCATCCCTAATGAGAGTTCGTTGACATGTTGCGATTATATTTTTTTGGGTGTGTTGGCCTAGCGTGACTGGCACATATTTGTTTTGGCTTACCGAAAAAAGGAATGTGGAACTTGTTGATTTGAGGGCATGGTTTCCGAAAATAGACTTTTGGGGAATCCCTCAGCAACAGGGTGTGGACTGAGTGGTTTTGTGTTGGCTTGATTTAGTTATGAGTGGTCGTTTATTATTGTCAGGTTTTGAAGCATCGTTAAATTATGAAATCCAAAAAAAAAAGTAAAAAAAAAATTCACAGAATCGAAGATATTTTTTTGGTGACTGATTTTCTCCTACCTTTCCTTTCCTTTCATTTCCTTTCCTTTCCTTTCCTTTCCTTTCCTTTCCTTTCCTTTCCTTTCCTTTCCTTTCCTTTCCTTTCCTTTCCTTTCCTTTCCTTTCCTTTCCTTTCCTTTCCTTTCCTTTCCTTTCCTTTCCTTTCCTTTCCTTTCCTTTCCTTTCCTTTCCTTTCCTTTCCTTTCCTTTCCTTTCCTTTCCTTTCCTTTCCTTTCCTTTCCTTTCCTTTCCTTTCCTTTCCTTTCCTTTCCTTTCCTTTCCTTTCCTTTCCTTTCCTTTCCTTTCCTTTCCTTTCCTTTCCTTTCCTTTCCTTTCCTTTCCTTTCCTTTCCTTTCCTTTCCTTTCCTTTCCTTTCCTTTCCTTTCCTTTCCTTTCCTTTCCTTTCCTTTCCTTTCCTTTCCTTTCCTTTCCTTTCCTTTCCTTTCCTTTCCTTTCCTTCCCTTTCCTTTCCTTTCCTTTCCTTTCCTTTCCTTTCCTTTCCTTTCCTTTCCTTTCCTTTCCTTTCCTTTCCTTTCCTTTCCTTTCCTTTCCTTTCCTTTCCTTTCCTTTCCTTTCCTTTTAAACCCCATCTAAAACCCAAAAGGACCTTCACTAAAGGTTGTTACGGCCTTTTTATAAAACCTACATAGGAGTTCAAGGCTTTACAACTATATCCTAACAACCTCCTCAAAGCTATAATAAAACCTTTGTTATAACCTTGTTGGGCTGGTACAAATTTTATTTCGAGTTTTTGTCAAAAATGGCCTGAATTGTTTTTTCTCCAAAAGACTCCAAAATTTCAAAAGAAATTTAAGTGCAATCAGCCAAATCTTACATTTTTGGAAAATTAATGATTGCAAAACAACTGAACTAGTTTAAAATGCATTTTGAAACACTTTTTGCATTCAAATGTTGAGACTATGGCTTGTTATTTCAATTTTTTTTCGATTAAGAATCTCGCAATCGAGAACGCCAAGGCAATGCTGTAGAGCAAATGATTTGAATATTTGATTTTTAATGCGTAGTCCACTCTCACGTTCATTTTTTGCGGTTTTCTGAGAAAACAAAAGAATCTTCGGCGAATGTTCGTGATCGAGGAAAAGAGAAGCAGTGAAAGAAAGTTGCTGATGCTGGCAATCACGAGATAAAAGAAGACAATTTACAAGCTATAGTGACGGTCGCTATACCTTTTGATATTTTTGGGCAAGAATCATCAAATGATAGTTTTTTCTATCACTCATTTACAACACTGCACAGTGTTCCGAAACCGAAATCTAGCGTGACAAAATTGATAGCGGCCACACGTTAAGATTTAGAGCTTTGGTATCTTCGGGGGCATCTTTTGGTATGGTAGACATTAGGGTGGTTCAAAATTTAGGGTGGTTCAGAATTTTTATTTTGACGGGATGCAAGTTAGCGCTTCGGTGTCTTCAAAAAAGTTGTAGGGAGCACCATTTTGAGCAACTTTGCTAAAAAGCACTAACTGGAAGTTTTTAGAGCTATTTTTTGTGATTTAGGTTAAGGTGTGCATGAAAAAATGAGTTTTTTTAATTTATCAACTCAGGCTTATGTCGTAGCGAGTTGGTGTCTTTTAGACGTTTGTAGAGCTTATCAAAACACACATTTATCTTCTAAGAATCGGATCGGATCTTTAAACGAAAGTTATAGCCAAAATACGACGAAAAAGACGCCATTTTGAAATGTGAATAACTTGAAAAGGTGGAGGAGTTTGACCACGCTCTTGGAAACATCTGAAAGTACACATTCAATAGTACATTTGCTATTTCGGAGGTCTTTTTTGTTTAACTCATTTAATCTCAATTTGAAAATGAGCATTTTCAAATCGTTTTTTGCCCATAACTTTTGAAAGAATTGACCAAACTTCGTTTTTCAAGCACAAAAATGTTCATTTTAACAAGCACTACAACTGTCTAGAAGGACCCAAAAATGTATAAAATGACTAGGTTGTAAAAGAAGAAACAAATTTTAGCTGAAATATTTCAGGAATCAACTAAATTAAAAAATAAATAAAAATAGTTTTTCGAAATTGTCAAAAAAAACAAAAATCTGTCAAAATCTGGCACAGATCATGATGAATCTTTATTCTGGCTGATACTTTAAAATTCTGGCAATCCCTGATTTATCTGGCAACCCTGTAGCACAGAAGTATTTTTTAATCAATATCACAAAAAAAACAATTTTGGACTCATGGAATGAGTTATCATATAAAAACCATTCTGTCAAGAATGTTAATGGACCATTTTACCATGATTTTGAATCTTTTAGTTTATAAACAAAAAATAGTTTTTTTGAATTATTGTTCTGTGTAAAAAAAACCTATAACAAAGCCCTTTCAATTTTATAATAACAAATTACCATTCTAAATAATTTGTTTCATGGTAAGATAATATTCAAATCAAATCAAATATAATTCTAATTTGATTCTTAAACCAAAAGAATAACAGCTGGTTGCATTGAAAAGGAAATTGTCTCTGGCTTAACCATTAAATGCTCACAAATATTATTTTTTATAGTTTTCGTTTTAAAACGTGATATTGACCCATTTTAAATTTTTGTATTTTTTTACTAACTTGTTCCCTGAACAATTATGCATAAGAATCAATGAAAACCTCAAGGTAATCCAAACCACTGCAAAGAAAAAGTCTTCTAAAGGAAGAAACTGTGAATTTCTTATGCAGAACTGACTGTGTCAGTGCCATATCCAGTGCATTGCATTGAATTGCTAATCACTGAAAGTAAGTCTTGAGCACAACTTTGGACCACGTGATCAGAATTATACGTTCCCTTCAAGTTTGTTCCAAATTGGTGAAAATCGAGTCCAAATGATTGCTCACAGAATATTTTTTTTCACGTGCGATTTTCTAATGTTTATTTCAACATACAGTTTTGGGATTTCTAGATGCTAGCTATCTGATTCGAAAAACCACAAAAATGTTTCCTTTCGAGCCATGAATTCCAAACTAAATTGATCGTAAAATCCGAGAAGATAACCTCCTGCTGAAGCAGTCAGTGTCTCGGCTCGGCTAAAAGCTTTTCAATGTTGTTCTTCAAGGAAACACAACTTCGTTCGATTGCTACATAATCCGCGTTTTTAAGAACGAGTGTATATTCGCAGAGGTTTTACGATTTACCTGTTGAATTAAAAAGATTTCAATAACAGTGTACAAACATATTTTTAAAGTGAGAAATCATCAGCAAATGTAGACAAAAATGGGTCGTCGGGTAATTATGTAATTTTTAAGTTATATAACCCAGATTGCATGAAAACAAATCATCGAACAATTTTTCGTTTGCAGAGCTCGCAACTTTGTTAATTAAATTGATTGAAATTTAAACCGTGTGTGTCAGTTTCTCTAATTTCTGGACGGATTATTTCACGATCGTAAATCAAAGCAAATTCATCCAGATCAAAGCGTAACACGTAACGAGATTAGCGTTAATCAGATTAAGCGATTTTCTAGTGCATGCAATTTTGCTTGTGGCCCAAATAACCCCTCTAATTGTAGTGGAATTGCATAAATTTAATTTGTGATCCGGCAGGATCAGATTACAACTTGAACTAATGTTTTATTTTTTTCCTTCTCCATTTGTTTTTCAGAGATACGCAGTTAACACAGAAAAGAGTGGAGAAATTATAGTCACAGTTCAGGTAAGTAACATCCCTCCATTTAAAATATTTGTCCATACTTTCACTTTCTCTTTCGTCTTCTATAAATTCCAATTTTCATCGAATATTTTATTTCGGTCACTGGAACAAAAGTTTCTCAAACAATAAACTTTCCCTCACCCACTGAGCTAACCCGGATATTATTATCCAGCCCACTTTTGCTTTTTTCTCGTTCTTCTCAAAACTTTCCGCAATCCGGGATCCGACTATTGGCATATTGATTAAATTTCCACCTTGTTTTATTTGGCAGCCGAAAAATGCGGGAAAACTTTTCTGGGAATTTATTTGCAGTCTCTTTCTTTTCCGGAAATTTAATCCACCTTGACAGCTCGTTTCACGTTTTTTTTCTTGTTGTTGGATTAAATTCATGAAATTTTCTTTTGTTTTTTCTCTTCTAATAACTGTCATAAATAGGGTGACCTGACACAGCAAGAAAAACGAGCCGTCTTCCTCACCGTGCACGATCTGGGATGCAATCGTAAGTATTTTTGATTATTTTACATGATTGGTTGAAATAAATTACATCAAAAATACAAAAATTCTGATATTTCGTTTTTAAACCATACTAAATCATCATTTTCCTGCTTCAGATGCCTCCTTCGAGGAGTTCGTCAACAGTGCGTGCATGATCGAGATCAAGGAACGATCCTGCTTCATCCACATCGACGTTCCTGGCCACGCTGACAATGCCCCAAATCTCGCAGAAAAGTAGGTCCCTTGGCAAATCGATTTCATAACTGACTAATCACCCAACCTCCTCCTCCTTGTCAACCAGTTTCCAGTTCCCGTCGCTGCAGCTGCTCGGCGAGGAGCTCGTCACGGTTCTGGACTTCCTGCACGTCAAGTACGTCATCGGGCTGGGCGAGGGCGCGGGCGCCAACGTCCTGGCCCGCTTCGGGCTGGCCCACCCGTCGCGCCTCCTCGGCCTCATCCTGATCAACGTGACCGGGTCGGCGGCGTCCGTCATGGACGCGTTCAAGACCAAGTTCATCAGCTGGAAGGGCAACGAGCTGGGCCAGTCGGCCGAGGACTTTCTGCTGTACCACAAGTTTGGCTACGTAAGTAGTTGGGGGATAATGCACAAAAAATAACAATATTCCATTTCATATTAGGCCAGAAAACACCCAATTTACGTACACAAAACAACCCCGCAATCCCCTATTTATATCGAGAAATTTTATTCGCTTTCAACGGGTAGAAAATAAATCTGTCGTTTTTCCTGTGAATCCGTTCCCCACCCCGATTTCTCTTTGTCTAAATGCAAATTACCCGGACCATCACTATCACACTCTATTTGTCTCTCTTTCTCTCTTGTTGTCTCCATTCCGTAATCCACCCCCATCATTCCATGTGTCACTTCACCACACACACACACACACACACACACACACACACACACACACACTCACTCAGTGTTATGTGTCTTTTTATTCAATCGGCATTTTGGATGTTCTAAATTTTTCATTATTCGTATAACATATTCATCAACCCACACGAACATTTCGGGACGAAATTTTGTTGTTGGGTTTTGGAAAGGGATGAAGGTGAAATGACCTTTTTTGGTAACAAGAATGTCATTATTCAGCAGTTCCACGCTAATCTCGAAAAGGTCCGATTAAATAGTTTGGTAATTTGGCTTGTCGGACACAGATTGTTCTGTGAATTCGCAAAATAAAGCCAATGATCTTATTATCACTGGAACGCCCAACGCATGTCCAACTTACACGGACGCCCAAGCCTCCCAAAAAAGGTGGAACGGTAACTTCAACTCGCTGGTTCTCGGGCATTACTCAACCAATCGGGACGATTCTTGTTTCCAGTGATTTGTAAGAATGTCTAGATAATTCTAAAATGTTGCAGAACTTGATTTGAACAAATCTGTAATTTCTGCGACCGATAACATCGTTCCACCTTTTTTAAAATGACGGCCTCCGCGGAATTTTTGGCGAATTTTTTTTTACACGCGAAAAAAAAAGTTGGAACGATGTTTTTGATCGCAAAAATTACAGATTTGATCAAATTAAGTTCTGCAAAAATCTTGAATCATCTAGACATCCTAACAAATCACTGGAAAGAAGAATCATCTTGATTGGTTGAGTTATGCCCGAGAACCAGCGAGTTGAAGTTACCGTTCCAACTTTTTTGGAGCCTTGGGCGTTGGAATGTTATTTGATATAAATTGGAACAATTTTTGATTAAATGCTGCACAATGTTTAGATTTTTTTTAACTTTTTTTTGCGGTTTTCAATAACTCTACAACTTTTGTGTAAAGTAAGGGCTCGTTAAAAAATTACATAACACAAAATGTTTCATTTTTATAATATTATTAGAGATTTTCTTAAAATATTTCCAAAGATTTTTTTGCTCACCTTCACATCTTTTGTTTTTTAAACTTCACATCTTTTTGTGAAGCTTTTGTATTGCATCATTTTTTGGCTAAACCTATTTCAAGTTTGAAATATTCAAAATTTTCAATATTTTTGTGCAGTTTTTTATGTAAAAACTATTTAAAGTTTCAAGAGAACGGTTAAGAGGAAGTATTTGTAAATATTGCTCGGTTTGTTCTAGAGGTCGTATCGAGGTGCTCCGATTTGGATGAAACATTTAGCGTTTGTTTGTCTATACATGAGATGAACTCATGCCAAATATGAGCCCTCTACGACAAAGGGAAGTGAGGTAAAACGGGCTTTGAAGTTTGAGGTCCAAAAAACCTAAAAAATCTTAAAATTGCTCGCATTTCCGTAAAACTTCATCAATTCCAACTCTCTTAGATGCATTCGAAAGGTCTTTTGAAGCACTTCAAAATGTGCCATAGACATCCAGGATTGGTTCGACTTTTTCTCTTAGCTTTTGCAAATTACTGTCGTAAATTGATTTTTTTAAAACCTTAATATCTTTTTGCAACAGCCTCCAACACCCATACTCCCATAGGTCAAAAGATAGCTAATTACATGGACTATAAGCCTAAGGTGTTAACTTTTTGGCCAATCGCAGTTTTTCTCATAGTTTTTCGATTTTTCTAGAACAAACATTTTACAACGTTAGTTTTTGCCCTGTAGGCTGCCATAGCGGAACTTTTTGGTCTCAATTTTGTCATATTCGGAATTCTCGGACAATTTCACGTAAGTTAGAAGTATTGGAGTTGTAAATTTGATTGGAAAAATTGCCATTTAGAATGAATTAAAATATTTTTTAACAATTTGTTGGATTAGGGGTAAAACAGATATTCGCCTACTTGATACAGCATTTGACGTATTGATAATGGGGTAAATAAGATCTATTACTTTCTTCAAAAATGTTTTATTTAATTATTTTTTTAAATCAAATTTACAACTCCAATACTTCTAACTTACGTGAAATTGTCCGAGGATTCCGAATATGACAAAATTGAGACCAAAAAGTGCCGCTTTGGAGGCCTACAGGGCAAAAACTAACGTTGTAAAATGTTTGTTCTAGAAAAATCGAAAAACTATGAGAAAAACTGCGATTGGCCAAAAAGTTAACACCGTAGGCTTAAAGTCCATGTAATTACCTATCTTTTGACCTATAAGAGTATGGGTGTTGGAAGCTGTTGCAAAAAGATATTAAGGTTTCAAAAAAATCAATTTTTGACTGTAATTTGCAAAAGCTATGAGAAAAAGTCGGACCAATCCTGGATGTCTATGGCACATTTTGAAGTGCTTCAAAAGACCTTCCGAATGCATCTGAGAGAGTTGGAATTGAAGAAGTTTTACGGAAATGCGAGCAATTTTAAGATTTTTCATGTTTTTTCGACCTCAAACTTCAAAGCCCGTTTTACCCCACTTCCCTTTGTCATAGAGGACTCATATTTGGCATGAGTTCATCTCATGTATAGACAAACAAACGCTGAAAGTTTCATCCAAATCGGAACACCTCGATACGACCTCTAGAACAAACCGAGCAATATTTACAAATACTGCCTCTTAATGTGCTTCTATCGGATGGTGAAGTAAAACGTCGGTCCCGGTTTCTCCTGTCTCGTCAGAGGCGCTGGAGCAGAAATCCCACGTTAGAGGAAGGCCATGCCCCGGGGGGCGTAGTGCCAATAGTTTCGTTTTTTTTTCGCCTCTTAATTATTTTTTAAATCAATATTACAACTCCAATACTTCTAAACTAACGTGAAAATTTCCGAGGATTCCGAATATAACAAAATTGAGACCAAAAAATGCCGCTATGGCGGCCTACAGGGCAAAAACTAACGTTGTAAAATGTTTGTTCTAGAAAAATCGAAAAACTATGAGAAAAACTGCGATTGGCCAAAAAGTTAATATCGTAGGCTTATAGTCCATGAAATTACCTATCTTTTGACCTATGGGAGTATGGGTGTTGGAGGCTGTTGCAAAAAGATATTAAGGTTTAAAAAAAATCCATTTTTAACAGTAATTTGTAAAAGCTTTGAGAAAAAGTTAAACCAATCCTGGATGTCTATGGCACATTTTAAAGTGCTTCAAAAGACCTTTCGAATGCATCTAAGAGAGTTGGAATTGATGAAGTTTTACGGAAATGCGAGCAATTTTAAGATTTTTTATGTTTTTTCGACCTCAAACTTCAAAGCCCGTTTTACCCCACTTCCCTTTGTCGTAGAAGGCTCATATTTGGCATGAGTTCATCTCATATATAGACAAACAAACGCTGAAAGTTTCATCCAAATCGGAGCACCTCGATACGACCTGTTACACATTGGTGAAAAACTCGCTCTTAAACAGGGTAGCGTGCTAAACAAAAAAAATCATGGTACAGTAGGTAGTTGTTAGGTAACTGGGCGTTGTTTAACTGGGCTGCTTTTAAACTGGGAGCTCGATAACTGGGCAAATGTCAAAAATCAAAAACAAACCAAAATAATCGAGGGTCATAAGATGCAAAATCAAGTGTAAAAAATATAACCTTATTTTTTATTTTTTGTGAAATTTTAAATCACAATTTAAGGAAACTTGAAAAATTGGCTCTGAGCACAAATTTAAGTAACTTTTATTTTTAATATTTTACCAAGAAAATATAATGCATTGCTGCACCTCTTGGCATATTCTGTTCAGCCCAGTTATCGAGCAGCATTCGGTAACTGGACTATGTTCCCAGCCCAGTTACCGATCAAGTACTGTATTCTAAAAATATTGAATTAAAAAAAAATTGAAGTCAAAATCGACCCGAATAATCAGGAGGCATAAAAATTGTCTTCTAATAACTTCAAAATTCAATGAAAATTTACGTGTAATCGACTGATTTTTTTTAAAGTTCACTTTCCTGGGATGAAAATTATTTTTAGCATGATTGAATTAATTTATAAACGTTTAGATTTTCTTGTTTTAATGTGCATACCAGTGCAAATAGTCCTTTTTGCTTTTTTTTTTCTTTAAAACTGGGATTTTCTGTAAACTCATAATAGAAAAACAATTGTACTGGTAGGGCGTCCATTTTTCCCGGATTTTTTATTTACATTTCTAGTCGCAGTTTCCACCAAACTGGACATTCGCACTTTAAAATTGCGATTGACAGGTGAGCAACATCGGCTCGCTTTGATCATTTTTTGAGAAAATTAAAATTTCCCAAGACAGTTTGACAAGTCGCAATAGTGCGATCGATAGCAATAATTTAGTGCGAAGTCCAAGTTAGTGAGAATTGCGCAATATTGTTATGATTTTTTAGCCTCAAGTCACAGATTACGCTCAATACTATTAATTGGTAATAATCTACACTTCAACCTAAACAAGGATAGCAGATTTTAGATAGCCTAAAAGATATTTTTAAAAAGTTCTGTAGTGTGCTTTGAATTTCAAATGCACCACATTTTCTAGTGCAATGTTATTGAAATTAAATAATCTCTTATATTTTTTATTTGACATGACTAGAAAAGCTTAACAACATTCTTTTAAATGTCTAAAAAAAAAAAAAAAACGTTAACAAATAAAATGATACTAGTAAATGTAAAATTTTACATAAGTTCAGAAAGTCATGTTTGATATAAGAAAATATTTTACTAATTATCTTTAAGTCACTACCGCCAACTTGAAAAAAATCGGCAATAAATTTGGAAATCGGTGTACTAATTGAACTGTTATGTTCCTGTTTTTACTGAAATCAATAACAAAAATCACAAAGTTTGTCCTGAACAGCTGTCTTAATTTTAAACATTTGACCTGATTTGCCACAGATGCCGGTGTTGGACGAAAAATAATTAAATATGATATTATTTTTGAATTAAAAATCATGAATATACATTTTGTTATACCCAGTCTTTTAAAAAATATTTAAAATTAACCCTCTACAACCTAACCCCGCCTTTAGACGGGCTTCGATTTAAAAAATCGCCAAAAATCAATTTTCCAACCGATTTTTGATATTTAAAAAGCATTGGAAAGAAGAACTCTTAAAATTTTAGAAAATTTCAGGGTTGGAAGTTTAACTTGTTTTATGTGACTTTGCCAATGTCTTTAAAAATGCCATTTTTTTAGGGGTCAACTTTGGCTGTGTTTTTTACTAACATTTCCTATATTTTCAGTAAAAAGAAGTATGCAGTAATTTTTGTAGTGTCCCAGACTATGCCTCTACGCATTTTTTTGCAATTTAAATGATGATGGTGCGATTCTATGGCAGAAAATGTGAAAAACATGCAAAAAATTGAAAAAGTGACTGTAAAAACATGAAAAAATTAGATAGGCGAAATGTAATTATATTAGACGGTAGAGTAGGCCAAATACTACCAAAAACAAACATAAACTAAACAAGATAAATGCAAATTAAAATACTAAAAATGAAACAAGAAAAACATAAAACAAGAGAAGTAAAGTTTTTCGTAGAACAAAAGTTGCTCAAAATGACCTCCTGAACATGGGAAAAATAAATATTTTCGAAAAAAAAATTTGGGCAGTAGAGGGTTAAATAGAATTATTTAAAGCGCTAGTCCAGGCCTGCCCATCGTCCGGCCCGTGAAGCCATTTCATCCGGCCCGCGACGGCTTTTCAAAATAGTTCTTTGACCGGCCCTTAAGGCTCTTCATGATGTATTTAATGAATAAATTGATTGTCTGAATTAAAAAACTAAGCTCGAGATCAAATTTTAACATATTATAACAACATTCTTCATATTTGAATTTAGTTCTTAAAATTTCTATATTGATATTTTTAAACTGAAAAATTGAACAAGAAAAAAAATTATCCATTTCGTTAAATTGTAAAATTTCTAAAAAAAAACTTGGATTGTTGTCTAAAACTGTACAAAAAGACACTAAAATTGAATTTATTTCAGTTTTAACTGTGTGTACTTCAAATTGAAGTTTTTTTTCTATTTTTTTAAATAAATAAGAAAGCAGAAAACTTTTTTTTTTTCAGTGATAAAGTTTTTTATTGGAAAAAAGCTAATTATTCATACTGAAAATAGATCGATGCAAATATTCTAAAAATATTAAAAAATTTCTCAAAATGAGGCAAAAAATTAGGAAGCAAAAATTAAATTTTTTCATAAATTTTGAATTTTGAAGAATAATGAACTGAAAATGATTTAATTGATATTTTTTACACTTTTTAAACTGTGTGTGTATTTAAAATCATTTTGAAATATTTTTAAACTATTTGAATGAAGCTGCACAACAACGCAAAACATTTTTTTTTGAAAGGATATTCGAATTCAAATTCCGTTTGAATAAATTTTAGTATGATTTTTTAAATTCAACTCAAAAAAACTGCAACGATCATTGAATTTTGATTTTTTTAATAAAAAAAATATCAAGGTATTTAATTGCAATCGCCAAAACCAATAACTATACAATTTTAAACAAACATAAATTGAAATTAGTCAAATAAACACATTTTTGAAGGCTATCTTTGTTTTTCATTCCTTAAATCAAGATATTTGAATCTTATTTGCAACACTAGTTCTTTAATTTATTTACTTTGAAAGAACCCAAACATCAAAAAGGAAAAAAATGTGTTTTCTTTTATCAAATATTAGTTCCGGCCCGCCAATGCTTCAGAAAAATCAGATCTGGCCAGCAGGGCCAAAAGGTTGGGCACCCCTGCGCTAGTCACTTAGCGGATTCCCTTATAAGTCAAATGAATGCTAATATTTGCTGAATAAAAAATTTAATGCTGTAAAATTCTTATCGATTTCTAAGTATTCCACTGTTCATCTTTTTTCACTAGCAAATCTGAATTTTAAGACCATATATAGTTTTCTTTCAATTTCGGGAATTCCCGGGACAAAAAATAAAAATTTTCGGGATTCGGGGATTTTTGGTTTTGGGAAAACTTCCGGGAATTTCATTCTATGGCTTGTAATTTTAAATTTTCATGTTTTCCGAACGATATAAATTTTTCATTTTTTTTCGAATGACATAAACTTTCAAAAATATTTGCAGCTGCCTAAATAAAATGAATTCAAAAATTTGGCAAACTCTTTTTTCTACCATTTTTAACCTTCGGGAAGTCGCGTGTTTTCGCCTTTCTTACAAGTGCCCTTACAAACTGTGTACAAAGTACACGTACGCTACCTCCGGTGGGTTAAAGTGCACAAACTAAAACCATTGGACCAATTCTGAGGGCAGATAGCGTTTGTAGTGCTAAATCACTTCTTTCGAATGCAACATTGATGGATAATTTAATGTTTTTTTTTAAATTAGAACAATTAGTCCAAAATCAATCCTCAAAAAAAAATTAGTTTTTATCCAAATTTAATCCTGAACTGCAACATTTTTTGAGGGGTTTGGCTTGAATTTCTAAAAGAAAAAAATCCTAATAAATTTCCAGAAAAGTAAGATTTTCTGAAACACCCAAATCGTACACTGAAAAACTGAGCAGTGATAGTAGATTCACTTATAAATGGTTTTAGAGAATGTCAATATTTATTTTTTGATATTATCCATGTGTTGTGTCTTTTAAAAAGAAAACTACGAGCAAATATTCTGCAGTTTAGAATATTTGTATTTAATAGGGTAATTCTCCGCCAACTCACACAGCAGTTGCCCCGACCCCTCTTCGATTTGCGTGAAACTTTGTCCTAAGGGGTAACTTTTGTCCCTGATCACGAATCTGAGGTCCGTTTTTTGATATCTCGTGACGGAGGGGCGGTACGACCCCTTCCATTTTTGAACATGCGAAAAAAGAGGTGTTTTTCAATAATTTGCAGCCTGAAACGGTGATGAGATAGAAATTTGGTGTCAAAGAGACTTTTATATAAAATTAGACGCCCGATTTGATGGCGTTTTCAGAATTCCGAAAAAACGTATTTTTCATTGAAAAAAACACTAAAAAAGTTTAAAAAATTCTCCCATTTTCCGTTACTCGACTGTAAAAAAATTTGGAACATGTCATTTTATGGGAAATTTAATGTACTTTTCGAATCTACATTGTCCCAGAAGGGTCATTTTTTCATTTAGAACAAAATTTTTCATTTTAAAATTTCGTGTTTTTTCTAACTTTGCAGGGTTATTTTTTAGAGTGTAATAATGTTCTACAAAGTTGTAGAGCAGACAATTACAAAAAATTTGATATATAGACATAAGGGGTTTGCTTGTAAACATCACAAGTTATCGCGATTTTACGAAAAAAAGTTTTGAAAAAGTTGGTCGTCATCGATCATGGCCGTTCATGGTCACCCGCGACAGACACGGACGACGAAACAAAGAGAAACGCAAAAAGTAACTTTTTCAAAACTTTTTTTCGTAAAATCGCGATAACTTGTGATGTTTATAAGCAAACCCCTTATGTCTATATATCAATTTTTTTGTAATTGTCTGCTCTACAACTTTGTAGAACATTGTTACACTCTAAAAAATAACCCTGCAAAGTTAGAAAAAACACGAAATTTTAAAATGAAAAATTTTGTTCTAAATGAAAAAATGACCCTTCTGGGACAATGTAGATTCGAAAAGTACATTAAATTTCCCATAAAATGACATGTTCCAAAAATTTTTACAGTCGAGTAACGGAAAATGGGAGAATTTTTTAAACTTTTTTAGTGTTTTTTTCGATGAAAAATACGTTTTTTCGGAATTCTGAGTACGCCATCAAATCGAGCGTCTAATTTTACATAAAAGTCCCTTTGACACCAAATTTCTATCTCATCACCGTTTCAGGCTGCAAATTATTGAAAAACACCTCTTTTTTCGCATGTTCAAAAATGGAAGGGGTCGTACCGCCCCTCCGTCACGAGATATCAAAAAACGGACCTCGGATTCGTGATCAGGGACAAAAGTTACCTCTTAGGACAAAGTTTCACGCAAATCGAAGAGGGGTCGGGGCAACTTTTCCCGATTTCGTGTGAGTCTGTAGAGAATTACCCAATATGCATTTTAAACATTAATGTATTCAATAGAAAAGACTCTCTATCCCATATTTGAACGCCAATAACCAATAAAAGGACTAGAAACCATAATGTAAAATAATTGAATAAACATCAAGTTTCACCTCCATCACACCCACACTATCGATTAGAGTTTTATTTATTTTATGTTGCTTTCAGCTAACCCATCCTATATGTCCCTACATATGTATCGTGGGAGGTGTCATATTTCATTGTCTTTTTCGGGAGGGATTCTTTATTAATATTTAATTGGCAGCTAGAGTAGTTTTTGGAAACAGAAACAAAATTGCCATGACAAGTCGTAGGAATCGAATTTTTTGTTCACATTTAATCAATCATGTATAACAGCCTAACATGTTCATATAAAATAAAATAAATTTAATTCATTTCATCTTTCTGCTAAAAGAAATATACCTTACAATTGTTTCATAATCAACTCTAAAATCTCTCACTTTAAACGTTTTTTCTCATTCCATGCTGACGACTCTTCTCGACATTCGTGGAATTTGCACGCCAATCGTGCATGCTCTTTGTCGTTGGCTCGATATCAACGAAAACAAAAACAAAAAATGTTCAAAAACTTTCACTACAAACACCTTACAAACATTCTTCTCTAAAAATACTCCTCGCGGCTGTACATATTTTCCACGGTTGATTTCAACTCTCGAAAAAATAAACAAAAACAACATTTTTTTTTCGAACACAACGGAAATAAACGTTCTGAACCCAAAATGAACCTCCCCCGAAAAAACAAAACAACACAACATGACAACAAATAAAACCCGACGTGATGTCCCGCATAAATTCAACTCTGTTCCGTTTCTTTTCTGTGACACACTCAACCCGTGTGCGATTTCTCCTTCCGTGGACTCCCAGATCTTCTCCGAGGTACATTTGCACGGCCAGTTTCACCGGGTTTTCTTTTTGTTCTCTGAATTTCTGAGTAGCTGCGCAGCTTTTGGCTTGTCCCTTTAGCAAAATGCACCCTCCTTTCTTCTAGATCTTGCTTGTCATTTCCGCCGCTTGTCTACTAGTAATATCGCTTTAGTGTGAGAAAGGTTTTGGTTCCAGCGTGCTGGCTTGAGTTGGGTTTTCGATTTGCCATAATCCGAGGATTGGAGTTAGTTGTTATTGCTTGGTCCGGGTTGACCTCATCTTCAGGCTAAGGTTGTAGATGTAGATGAAAAGAAACCTGATCGAAATATTTGATCTAGATATTTTTTCTATAATCAATACAAAATACTTACAAGGTTATCGAAATGAGTAAAACTTAAAAAAATGTATGTTTGTCTGTTTTGCTTTATGATAGTAAATCATTTTAGCATAATCAGGAATCTTAAAACTTCAAAGTTAAGAACACCAAACTTATCGCAAAAATTTACAGCAAAACAATGTTATCAGGCCAATGCCGAAGTGTAAACAAAGAGTCTATCTTGCAAAGACTGGGATTTTTTTACAAATTTCGGTGCTAAAAGTAGTTTTTTTTAAAAATATTTATTTTTAAGCTTGCCAAAAAAATACTCAAATTCGAAATAATTAAGCAATAAGCGATCATTGATACACATATTCAAAGGCATAAAATGAGAGTATTTTTTTAAATACGTAATTTTTTTTTAATTTTTCAAGTATTCCAGAAATGTAAAAGTCAAAATACAGCCTTTGAAAGAATTGCAAAAAAAAGTTCTCTGCAAAAACTGAACTTCGATATTGTTTACATTCTTCCCTATGATCATAAACCCGAGCAGACGAAAATAACGTGGGAATAACATTTTTTGATATTTGAAAATACTAGGCCAATAACATTTTATGTTATTTATAACAAGTTTTGTTATTCGCCGTTATGATTTTTTTGTTATTGGATTCCCGGGCAGAATGTTGCATCTTGGAAAAATCTACCCTTGTTCGTAAAAACACGAACAAGTCAAGTTCACCCCAGGGTATGGTTAAGAGATAACCGAACATGGCCACGAACATAAATTGTTCGAGGCGTATCTGCGAAAAATCTTGTTGAGTTTATTTGACCAACAATGCCACATCAAGTTGAGTTTATAGTAGCAAACAACTGAAATCTTCCAAAAATCATATCAAGTTCATAAAGTAGATTTTGATCCCAAAAATAATTTTATTGGTTTTTAATGCACCCCGCCACAATTCAGACCCCCCCCCCCCCCTTCTTCCTCTTAACAAATATGAGTAATATTGCAGGAATATACGCACTTTCATCAAAACAAGATTTTTCAAAGTTGAAAAATTATTTTACTTTAAAAACTCATTAAAAAATTGTGGAGAAAGCGTTGAATCGCCAAAATGTCACAATAATTTTCCAAATCACGAAAAATCCAAAGTCTCTATATTCCATTTTTTTTTAAATTAAAAATAAAAGTTTATGAAAATATTCCTAAAATTGCATAAGTCCAAAAATCCACAGCACAATTTCAAAAAGCCTGGTAATGTTTCTTATCAAAATAATTTTTCAAAATGTTGAAAATTTTTCAACTGGCTGAGAGCAAAAATTTCGCGAAGTCCTGAAAATCTAATAAATTCTACCAAAAATCTTGTCGTGATAAGGATCCCGTAAATTTTCTAAGTCCCGGAACGATTTTTGTAGGGGGTATATCAATAATTATTTAAAACCGACTTTCGAATTTCAAAATTTCAATGAAGACGTTTTGTTAGGGATATTATTTTAGGAACAAACTGATGTTTTTTCTAAAATCGGACGAAAATTTCCTGTAATTTCGACGAATTTTCCGAAATTTTGGTTCAAAGCAAAAATAAACATCAACATATTTTATCATGTTTCCAAATTCCCAAAAATTTTCTAAGTCCCAATTTTTTTTTCAGTTTCCTGTTCTCGAAAAATTTTTACTGGTCGAAAGCCAAAATTTTGCTAAGTCCAAAAAATCAAATAAATTCTACCAAAAATCTTGTCGTGATACGGATCCCTTAAATTTTCTAAGTGCCGGAACGATTTTTCTAGGGGGTATATCAATAATTATTAAAAACCGACTTTCGAATTTCAAAATTTCAATGAAGACGTTTTGTTAGGGACATTATTTTAGGAACAAACTGATGTTTTTGTAAAAATCGGACAAAAATTTCCTGTAATTTCGTCGATTTTTCCGAAATTTTGGTTCAAAGCAAAAATAAACATCAAAATAATTTATCATGTTTCCAAACTCCCGAAAATTTTCTAAGTCCCAAAAAAATGCTTTTTCTGTAAAAGTAAAGAATTGAAAAATATACGCAAAAATGTCAAAGTCCAGCATAAATAAAATCAAACTTTAAAATATCAGCTCATGAACATTATTCTAAGTGTCGGAAATTGAAAATTATGTCAGTGACTGCTAATTTTTCTAAGTCCAGCATAAATTTGAAATAAAGTCAAAATAATCATTTCATAATGTTCGGGTAAAATTTTGGGAAAAATAAAATTTTCGAAATTTTTGCTAAGTCCAAAAAAACTACCACTAACACCTCAATATCAACTGTAGATAATGCAGTATGATCATGGAATATACTTTCCATGATACGCAGTCGGTTTCAAAAGTCGTCATAACTCGAGGAGTTTACAGCAAGATGCGAATAAACAAGCCAAGATAGTTCGAAGTTATATCCACCAACTCACTTTCCGCCCGGGTCCCGGAATCTACAGTTGATATTGAGGTGTTAGTGGTAGTTTTTTTGGACTTAGCAAAAATTTCGAAAATTTTATTTTTTCCAAAATTTTACCCGAACATCATGAAATGATTATTTTGACTTTATTTCAAATTTATGCTGGACTTAGAAAAATTAGCAGTCACTGACATAATTTTCAATTTCCGACACTTAGAATAATGTTCATGAGCTGATATTTTAAAGTTTGATTTTATTTATGCTGGACTTTGACATTTTTGCGTATATTTTTCAATTCTTTACTTTTACAGAAAAAGCATTTTTTTGGGACTTAGAAAATTTTCGGGAGTTTGGAAACATGATAAATTATTTTGATGTTTATTTTTGCTTTGAACCAAAATTTCGGAAAAATCGACGAAATTACAGGAAATTTTTGTCCGATTTTTACAAAAACATCAGTTTGTTCCTAAAATAATGTCCCTAACAAAACGTCTTCATTGAAATTTTGAAATTCGAAAGTCGGTTTTTAATAATTATTGATATACCCCCTAGAAAAATCGTTCCGGCACTTAGAAAATTTACGGGATCCGTATCACGACAAGATTTTTGGTAGAATTTATTAGATTTTCAGGACTTCACGAAATTTTTGCTCTCAGCCAGTTGAAAAATTTTCAACATTTTGAAAAATTATTTTGATAAGAAACATTACCAGGCTTTTTGAAATTGTGCTGTGGATTTTTGGACTTATGCAATTTTAGGAATATTTTCATAAACTTTTATTTTTAATTTAAAAAAAAATGGAATATAGAGACTTTGGATTTTTCGTGATTTGGAAAATTATTGTGACATTTTGGCGATTCAACGCTTTCTCCACAATTTTTTAATGAGTTTTTAAAGTAAAATAATTTTTCAACTTTGAAAAATCTTGTTTTGATGTAAGTGCGTATATTCCTGCAATATTACTCATATTTGTTAAGAGGAAGAAGGGGGGGGGGGGTCTGAATTGTGGCGGGGTGCATTAAAAACCAATAAAATTATTTTTGGGATCAAAATCTACTTTATGAACTTGATATGATTTTTGGAAGATTTCAGTTGTTTGCTACTATAAACTCAACTTGATGTGGCATTGTTGGTCAAATAAACTCAACAAGATTTTTCGCAGATACGCCTCGAACAATTTATGTTCGTGGCCATGTTCGGTTATCTCTTAACCATACCCTGGGGTGAACTTGACTTGTTCGTGTTTTTACGAACAAGGGTAGATTTTTCCAAGATGCAACTTTCTGCCCGGGGTTGTTATTGTAATAACAGACTAATAACATTTTGAGTTATTCTTCGAACAAATCTTTGTTATTATTTTTTGTTATTTTAACAACTAATCCGATCATCCCAATAACAGTTGGAGTTATTCTTCCATAACAAAACATGTTATTCCCAAGTTGTTTTGGCGTTCAACCAATATCAGACCAATAACATATTTTGTTATGATAACATAAACTGTTATTAAAATCTTATGCAAAAATGGATTTTGTAAGAATACAGTCGTGCCTCGGTTTAGCACCGCATATGGGGGATGCAAAACCGAGGCGTGCATAACCGAGGCACAGAGCTTATGGAATTTTGGCTATATGGGAGACATTGGCTTTAATCGTACGAAAAATCATGCAAACATCATAAAATTATAGTGTTTTGGAATCGGGATGATGTCAGCTAACCATTTAAATTATTATTTTATGAAAGTTTTCACAAAAATACGTATTTTTCCTGTATTTCGAAAATGCATATTTTTTTCTCTAAAGAAACCAAAAATATATTGTTTTTGCAATATGGGTATCAAAAGATAAGGTTTTTTCAAACATTTTGGATGTCACAATAACATTTTTAGAAAATACTCCAAATTTTAACAAAACTACGTATTTTCGAAAAAAATACTCAAAATTTCAATTTTTATAATATGGGTATCAAACGATCGGGATTTTTTCATACATTTCGAATGTAATAACGAAATTTTTTGATAATACTCAAAATTTTCACAAAACTACGTATTTTCGAAAAATAATACTCAAAATTTAAATTTTTACAATATCGGTATCAAACGAACGGGATTTTTTCAAACATTTCGAATGTAATAACAACATTTTTTGAAAATACTCCAAATTTTCACAAAACCACGTATTTTCGAAAAAAAATACTCAAAATTTCCGTTTTTACAATGTGGGTATCAAATGATCGGAATTTTTTCATACATTTCGAAAGTTAAAAAATGAAAGTTAAAAAATGAAAATACTCAAAGTTTTCACAAAACTACGTATTTTTGAAAGAAAATACTCAAAATTTCCGTTTTTCACAAGAGGTATCAAATAATCGGGATTTTTTTTATACATTTCATAAGTTATAACACAAATTTGTGGAAATATCCAAATTTTTTGTGTTCATTAGGTATCGTGATCATCGTCGTCTCCTTCTGGCGAAATCCGCTGAGCAGGAATATTGAATTTTGAATTTTGAATTAAATTTTGAGTATTTTCTAAAAATGTTGTTATTACATTCGAAATGTATGAAAAAATCCCGATCGTTTGATACCCATATTGTAAAAACTGAAATTTTGAGTATTTTTTCGAAAATACGTAGTTTTGTGAAAATTTTGAGTATTTTCAAAAAATGTTGTTATTACATTCGAAATGTTTGAAAAAATCCCGATCGTTTAATACCCATATTGTAAAAATTGAAATTTTGAGTATTTTTTTCGAAAATACGTAGTTTTGTAAAATTTTTGAGTATTTTCTAAAAATGTTGTTACTACATTCGAAATGTATGAAAAAATCCCGATCGTTTGATACCCATTTTGTAAAAATTGAAATTTTGAGTATTTTTTTTCGAAAATACGTAGTTTTGTGAAAATTTTGAGTATTTTTAAAAAATGTTGTTATTACATTCGAAATGTATGAAAAAATCCGATCGTTTGATACCCATATTGTAAAAAATTAAATTTTGAGTATTTTTTTCGAAAATACGTAGTTTTGTGAAAATTTTGAGTATTTTCTAAAAATGTTGTTATTACATCCAAAATGTATGAAAAAACCTGATCATTTGATACCCATATTGCAATAGAAATATATTTTTGAATTTTTTAGAGAAAAATAATGCATTTTCGAAATACAGGAAAAATACGTATTTTTGTGAAAATTTTCATGAAATATTAATTTTAATGGATAACTGACATCATCCCGATTTCAAAACACAATAATTTTTTGATGTTTGCATGATTATTCATAGAATTATAGCCAATGTCTCCCATATAGCCAAAATCCCATAAGCTCTGTGCTTCAGTTAAGCACTGGGCCGTGCTTAACCGAGGCAGCTGAACGGTGCAAAACCGGGGCAGTGCAAAACCGAGGCGTGCAAAACCGAGGCATGACTGTATTTCATAACATTTTTTGTTATTTTCACAGTATTTGTTCAGAAAAAGGTAGACAATTGGGTAATTCCCCACCAACTCACACAGCAGTTGCCCCAACCCCTCTTCGATTGCGTGAAACTTTGTCCTAAGAAGTAACTTTTGTCCCTAATCACGAATCCGAGGTCCGTTTTTGGATATCTCGTGACGGAGGGGCGGTACTACCCCTTCCATTTTTGAACATGCGATTTTTCATGAGATAGAAATTTGGAATCAAAAGACTTTTATGTAAAACAAGCTGAACCCGACAAACTTCGCTCTGCCTTTTTTTGTTTGTTGACGTTTTTTGCTTATATGGTTATTCAGCCTCCTGTGATTAAAATTTGTTTTTACGTAACTTTTTCCATACAATTTGCCGATGCTCTGGAATCGGTTCCAGAGTGGCTGAAGTGCCAATTAGTTAGCGTATAAACCTTCCTTGGGCTTATACGAACCCAACGCAACAAAGAGCACATCGATCCGACGTTACGTCTTGAATTAATTCGCGTTCGAACAAAACCATCGAAATTTTTTTATAATATGGATTAGACGCCCGATTTGAAGGCGTACTCAACATTCCGAAAAAACGTATTTTCATCAAAAAAAAACACAAAAAAAAGTTGTCATTTGAAGGGAAATTTAATGTACTTTTCGAATCTACACTAATCCAGAAAGGCAATTTTTTTCATTTAGAAAATTTTTTTTATTTTAAAATTATTATTTTTTCTAACTTTGCAGGGTTATTTTTTAGAGTGTAACAAAGTTGAACAAAGTTGTAGAGCAGACAATTGCTTATAAACATCATGAGTTATCGTGATTTTACGAAAAAAAAAGTTTGGAAAAAGTTACATTTTCCTTTTTTTTCTTTGTTTCGTTGTTCGAGTCTGTCGCGGGTGACGATGAACGACCATGATCAACTACGACCAACTTGTTCAAAACTTTTTTACGTGAGATCGCAAGATTTATATACATTAAAAATTGTGTAATTGTCTGCTCTACAACTTTGTAGAACATTGATATACTCTTGAAAAAATAACCCTGCAAAATTACAAAAAACACGAATTTTAAAGTGAAAAATTTTGTTTGAAATGAAAAAATTACCTTTCTTAGTTAATGTAGATTCGCAAAGTACATTAAATTTCCCTTAAAATTACATGTTCCAAAAAAATTTACAGTTGTGTAATGAAAAAGCCCTTCCGTTACGAGATATCAAAAAACGGACCTCGGATTCGTGATCAGAGACAAAAGTTACCAATTAGGACAAAGTTTCACGCAAATCTAAGAGGGGTGGGGGCAACTTTTCCCGATTTGGTGTGAGTTGGTAGAGAATTACCTAATTATAATTTTATTTATTTTTTTTTCAAAATTTTAAAAAATAGGTTTAATGTTTTTTATGTGTTTAAGGGGAGATATAAAAAATCATTTTTAAGCAACTTTTCAATTTTCATATGAATTTGCCTTTTTTTCCTGACTTCTAAGTGAGATTTGAAATTTAGAATTTTGAAAATAAGCTTTTTCGATGGATCAGAAGATCTTACTTCAGATTCATATTATAACATTGAAAATCGGAGCGATAGTCAAAATTTCGTTAGTTGGAAAATGAAGGTTGTTTGGAAAACACTCAGTATTTTCTTCCATAAATTCTTTGCAAGGATCTATCTCGGCAATTATTTGTCCAAAATTAGAGTTAAAAATTGTTTTTTTTTAGAATTTTCTACACTCTTAAAAAGGTAGATAGTTTGTGGTAGCTGCATAAGAAAATTGAAAACAAACGCTTTTTTTAAACTACTAAATAGCTTATTATTTGAGAAAAAATGTAAACATGTTGACCTGCCAAGTTGGGATCAAAATTATCAAACTTTATTGAAATCAAAATTAGATAAACCTGGTTTAAAATAAAAAAAATAACTATTTCCGTTAAAACAATTGTTTTATTCTCATAAATTCATTTGGGCGTTAACAGACAAGTCAATGCTTAAAAAAGGTCTTAAAAATTTCTTTACAAAAATTAAGAAATCAAATTTGTTTTCAATGTTCTTTGAAGCATTGCTCAATTAATAACAAAAATTGAATAAAATTGTAGTTCAGATT
Organism: Culex pipiens pallens; assembly: GCF_016801865.2. Lineage (NCBI taxonomy): Eukaryota > Metazoa > Arthropoda > Insecta > Diptera > Culicidae > Culex > Culex pipiens. Next base: position 120,599,446 of record NC_068939.1, read on the forward strand.
GTATAGATTAGGCTCGTGATACCCAATTTCGCGCAAAAATAAAACTGCTTCCGTTTTTCACCTTTTTCCTTAATGAGCTTTTTTGTACACTAACTTTGCTGGCAAGATATTTTCCCTCCTCATCTTCAGGTTTAGTCCCCCCTCGTAAAACTTTCTCTAGATAGACCTTCTAGCCTAAAACGAAATCACACTCACAAATTCTGCGTAGTTTCTTCTGTATCCTCTCTGCTGTAGACTTTCCTCCACCTTCTAGAACCTTCTTAGAGGGCACCACGCAAAAAGCACCAAATATGCGTAGTATATCACGCTTCGTTAGTACTTCCACTAAACTTAGGCCGCATAAATTTAGCTTTCCATGCACATAGAACTCTCTGATGCTTTCGGTTTGATTCTTGCTGTTTGCTTTGTGTCTGTTACGCTTGGGCTTTCCCCCCTAGTCACTCTGGTTGTAGGAATTTTTCCGTTACTTTCTTCGCTGAGCTTTGCGGGGGTAAAAAAAGCTTCGTTCCTCATCTCGCCACTCAACGGAAAAGCTCTCCGGGGAGGAGTCTCCGCGGATAATGTTTGCATCGAGTCGAGATTAAGACCAACGCAGCTACAGCGGTTCCGGATGATATCGAGCTGGGAAATGAGAGTGCGAGGATTTTTCCCTTTCTTCATTGTTAATAGATATTCTCAGTTGGGATTTTGCACGTCATACCACCTTGGAAGATGTGTTCATTCGGTGATTGCTCTCTGAATGATCGGAGATTTGTGTGCCGTTTCTTCGAATCGCTTCATTGATAATTGAAAATGATGATAATTTCTAATAATTTGAATAATCACTAAAGCTTTAAAAGTCAGAAACATTAGCTTGCAGATAGTTGTTACATTTTTCCAACTTTTGTAGAAATAAACATCTCAAAACCATTCGCAAATGGTTCAAACAGTTGTGTTTGTTGCATGATTGATGCTGATTATGCCACTTTTAAAAGCTGATCAATCTTCCACGTGGTGCTGACATGGTGCCATGTTCACCACGTGGACGACCGCTTTGTTTGCACCACCCCCTGCCTAGATGGACGTGTTTTAGTGTTTTTTTTATCTTGTTGGTTTTAGCTTTTAACTCTATTAGAAAAAATTCTTGTATATTGCATTTAAATAACAACTTTTCAACACTCTTTCAACAACAAATCAACAGCAACTGGTCGGTGACAATCCGGACAAGGAGAAGATCGTGGCCGAGTTCCAGAGCCGTCTGCACAGCTCGCTGAACAATAAAAATCTGAAGCAATACGTTAAAGCATTTATGAAGTAAGTTTCTTCTCAGTTTATTTAGGGTCTTTCGTATTAATCATACTGTATTACTTTTAGTCGCAAGGAGCTCCCGCTGAAGAACTGCAAGGTCGACCTGCTGATGATTACCGGCGTGATGAGCCCGTACGCTGGCGTTGTCGAGAAGCTGTACAAGGATCTGAACAAGGAGAAGGTCACCCTGCTGAAGGTGGAACGGGCCGGGGATGTGCTGGCCGATGCTGTAAGTAAATTTGTGCAATTCCGTCGTGAAACTACTTACTTTTCCTGTCATTCTTGAACGGCGAAATAGCCTACTTTTCTCTACCGAAAATAACAGAACCGAATAGTAACCCTTTTCAGAATAAATGCTGAAAAGTTCTACTTTTCAGCACTGAAATGGGTGCTGAAAAGTTGAACTTTCCAAGTTGAACTTTTCAGCACTTGTTTCGAAAAGTAACACTTTTCAACATTTTTTTGATTAAAACGATTTATTGACAAAATAGGTACCGTAAACCGGGGTGACTTTGATAGGATTTCAATTTGTTTTTAGAATATTTTCCAACAGGTAAGGTTTTTCTCAAGATTATTATTTTTAAAACATGTACTGGGGTAGACTACACAAAGTCCATGCACTATTTCGGAAAAAAAGTTTTTTCAATAATGTTTAGAAAAATAGTAACGTTAAAAATTCTTAGTTTTAATTCCGGGGTGACTTTGATAGTCATAGTTTTTCTTGTTAAAATCATACACAGAAAAAAAAATGATGGTAATATTCACCAGGAAATGGTGACAGATTTTGTGGCAAAAAAAATGATTAATTTTACCCCAAAAAATGATGAATTTTCATCAGTTTTTGATGAATATTCATCAGGTTCACATTTTTACACATTTGTTATGTAATATTACTCAAAAATAGAGTTAATATTCAACCTACCAAATTTTCAACATTCCAAAATTCAACTTTTTTTTTTCTGTGTATTTAAGATGATCAAACTTTATTTGTACGCTAAATGTACCATCACTAAAGAAGCTGATATAGCTTTTAAGAAAAAAATCAATGTTTATATTTAGTTAACTAAGTGTATAAGCTTTGTAGCAAATACATATAAATTTTTGGTAAAATTGTTAAAAAGTTGGAATTTTGCCTGAAATTTGTTAAAACTAGTTTTGTTTGTAAAATTATCGATTTATATTGCATTTTATACTGAATTCAAAGCACGAATCACAAGTTTTCACATTTTACATGAAATTTGTTCAACTGAAATTGCCTATAAATTTGTTTTTTTTAATTGTGTTTCAAAAACACACATTATTTATTATTTACAAACTTTTTTAACCTTCTCCTAGTGGAAAATTGTCCAAAGAATCCGAAAATGCATTCCGTTTTCCGATCAAAAATCATGTTCATTGAGAAAATCATGACAATTTGAAAAGTTTAAAATAATGACTTTCATCAGCATTTTCTTAACTATAGTTAACTAACTTTTTAAACTTGTCAAAATTTTATGAAAAGTTCTGCTTGAGGTACTTAAAACACTTCTCTACCACGGTGAGTATGATTCTTAACCATTCCTTACGTATTTTAATTGTACTCTTCATTTTGCGGAAAAATCGCAAACCTGTCAAAGTCACCCCTTGATAGTCACCCCGTTTTACGGTACATGAAAATTTAACTTAAAATGTCATTCAATGGATTTTTTCGGAATGGCAAAAAACGTTGTATGGAACTCGTTGCAAAACTTGATTTTTTCAACACACGTCGTGTTTATCCAACTAAATGAATCTCGCATAGCATAGCATAGCATTGGTGTCTACCCGTAGTTGCTACTCTGTTATTGACCAGGACCTCCAAGAATTGCTCCGTGGACCACAGATGAAGAGTAGGAACCAATCATCACCACTTCGCAACTTTCAAAGGTCCCTATCATGCTGATCAATACCAACGCCGGCCACGACCAGTGGTAAGACACGGGGGAAGTGGATGGGAATTTTAGTCCGATACTTGAGTGATAAAGACCGCTAAATCGGCTGCGTCTTCGACAAAGTATCACGTGAGGTTTGAGGGTGTTAGTAAGATGGGTGTGAAGCCAGGATTCACCGTGGTAAGTGATGCGGCCGGTCAAATCTATTTATAGTCCTTAATTCTTCGTATGTTCTTGGATTCATTTTGGAAGCTTTCCAATTCGGTTCACCAAGCTTTTTGTGGTGAATTCTGGTCGTGTTGAAAGTTCAATATTCGCCTAACAATTATGCAACCAGTGTCCTTGAATTCAACTTGCATTCAATATTGCATTTTCCTGTTCTTAGGTTCACCCAGATTCCAACCAAGTTTCTTGGATTCTTATAGCATTCTTAATTCTTCTAGACAACTAAGCCTCGATGGTCTGGTGGTTAGCATTTTTGTCTGCTGACCCAAAGGACGGGGGATCGAACCCCGCCGCGAGCTAATGAATTTTTCGTTCATATTCAAGTGTTCAGAATTCCTTCTTTCCATAATTTCTCGATAGGAGCAGATGGGAATCGAACCCAGAACCTTCCGCTTACAAAGCGAACAGCGTAACCATTCAGCCACGCCTACCCCCTAACTAAATGAATCTCGTTGGATAAACGTACGACTCGTGCTGAAAAAATCCTTGCACTTGTTGCATAAACTACTATTTAAGTTAACTTGTAATAAATGAATATGGGTCTTTCCACCTCAAACGTATCAGAACCCGAAATCAACATTCTCTGGTCTAGCTTAAATTTTGAGGGGCTGTTGATACCATCAAAACAAGCCAGAATCTCGACAATCGAAAACGAACCACTCCTCAAAATTTCGCCTTTTTAGAAGAAAAATGTGAAAAATCTCCATTCTCAAACTACGATATCTCTGGAACCACTAATCGTAGATGTTTGATTCAGAACTGATTTTGAAGAAAATTGACTAAGTATCAATTGACGCAGTCCATTTTCAAATTGGATTCTTTTTTCAGTGTGTTTTGCGCAATGCGCATTTAAAGCTTCCTTAATTTTCACACTGAGCGCATATTCAACTTAAATTTTGAAATAAAGTCCAGACTCGATTATCCGAAGGCCTCGGAAAAATATCACTCCGAATAATCGAATCACGTAAAAAAAATGTTTTTTTCGTAGTCTAATTTTTGATAATCGAACTTAAGTGTGATCCCTAAACTACGCTAAAGTGATTTAATATTTAATATTTAAAAGGCAATCAAATATTCAAATTTCACTTAAATGGGGCCGCAGAACTCGAAAACGAAAAAAACCTTTTTTTTTGTTCGTTCCCATACAAACCTTCGGAGAATCAAACTTCATATAATCGAAACTTCGTATAATCGAGGCTTCGGATAATCGAGTCTGGACTGTACATGTTTTTCCAATTTTGCTATATGTTTTCCCTCCTAGTTCACGAGATATTTTATTTTGTAGGTTTAGTAATCACCTAAAAATACGTTAAATTTTACAAGTTTTCATTTGCATTACACACTCAATCGATTCTACGCTCAACTTTTTTTTTCAAAATGATCAAATCATCCTTGATCAAACTTCTACGATTGGTGATTCTAGAAATACCACAGAATGAAAATTGTGGTAATATTGAATATTTGGCCTTTTGAAATGTTAATCATGATTCCAAACTATTCAATATATGTTATCGAAAAGATCAGAAAATTTCACAAATTTTGAACTTTTTAACATTGATAGATAGATAGATAAATATAGAAAATTAGGGGCCGTTTGGATAAGACTATGAAAATTTCAATTTTCAACTTTCTTTTTTTGGTGTCTTGTGGTTTTTGTGTCTTGAGAAAAGTCATTGTAACTTTTGGCTTGATTGAAAATTCGGGTGGTTTACGATTTGGACAATCTAACTTTTCAGGAAGTTAGAAAAAACAAGTTTTTTTGTTTTGTGTTTCTATGGGTACATATGATAAAACATTACCAAAATCGATATTTTTACATTTTGGCCCAATTCTGAGGGCAAAATAACATAAAAAACATATAGTTGGACAATTTTCGAGTTTCGTTAGAGTGGTCTCAATCACTTTTCCCTTGAAAATTTGACATTTTCAAATAAGGATATCTCCAGTTTAAAGAAAAATAGCCCTGAAAAGTTTTCAGCGTTTGTAGTGCTAGTTCCCCATTTCAAATGCAAATTTGGCCTGTGCCTTTTCAAAATATCAAACTTTTAAAATTGCACCTGTTTAACATATATGGCTGTAATTTTTGACACTTAAGTCCTTTTCAAAACACGTAAAGGTTTTTTTTTAGCCTAGTCTTAAAAACAAAATGTTAGGAAATTTTATGAAAATATTATTTGCAGGGTTGCTTTTCCTTCATAAAATAAACATAAACTAAGCATCATTCCAAATGATCAATCTAAACATGCCTATAACTTGAAAACGGCGCGCTTAAAAAAATAAAGTTTTGTGATTTCCCTTCTCTTGGCAAATCCATTCATTGTTAGAATATCCAATTACATCAATATGAACTATAGTACCGAAATCAGTGGTAATTTCAGCATTTGTGTATGACCCAATCTCACCCCTGATGACGGTACAAATTATAGTTGAAAGGAACTCAAAAAAAAATCTGAATTGATTATTTACTGATTAAAAAATTTAACTGAATTGAATTGTATGAAGTTTTCTTTTATTTTTTGATTAACTTTTCTTAAAAATTGGCTTAAAAAACGTAATTAAGTTTGCTCAAAACTTAAATGTTATTCATACCAAATTTAAAACAAAAAGTTGGCCTACGCCAAGGGTGCCCAAAGTTTGCATTTATCATTTTTTTAAAATAATTTGATATGTTTTAGGGGACAAAAACCGCAACTTTTGAGCCAAAGAAAAGTATGGACAAACATTTTGCCGCCGAGTCATAATTTTTTTATGGAAAATAGTGTTTTTAAAAAAAATAGAAATTCGAAAAGAAATCTTTGCCTTAACTTTTAAACGTTAAATGAAATTTCCAAGCGAAAAGTACTTGAGACACTTTTTAAAAAGTGCGTCGGTTTATGTGGAGAATAGCTTACATCTTTCAGCGGATGTTTTTTGAAATTTCAGTTATTTATTAGACATTTTCGTCACTACAATATTCTAGAAAAGAAAACAGAAAATGGCATTTTTCGTAAAGTTTTGTTTATTTTATCGCTTTATTTATTTCGGCCGTTGCAAATATTTTTTTTAGTTTATGTCTTTCGGCTTTGACCAAAGTCGAGGGGGGAGGCAAAAAATTAAAAAAATATAAAAATTGAAATAACAAGCCAAGGTTTCAACATTTGGATGAAAAAAGTGTTTTAAAATGCATTTTACATGCGTACAGTTGCTTTCCAATCATTAGTTTTAAAAATATCAAAGTATTGACGGAATTATTTTTTTTTCGCAAAAAAAACTTTTCGTGGGACTGTACATTGGTATTTCATGAAAATTTAAAATGTTTTCAAGGAGTTCAAACATGCTGAATATGATTATAAACGCGGGAAAATGCATTTAACTGGTTTTCAGTTGATTAAACTGTAATTTTCATTAAAATTTTGAAGTTTCTCGAAAAAATATTTTGTTTTGCCCCCTGATTATTCAGGCCAACTTTGAAGGGGGGGGGGGGGGGAGGGTTGACATAAACTTTGAAAAAAAAAATGGCATTTAGGTTAAGGCTGAATGCATCCTACACCCAGAACTGGGAATCGGCATACGAGAGGATAAAGAGCACGATTCGGTAGTAAAATGGTACTGTGTGCGGACTGAGAGGATAAATCCCGAAATTACCGAGAGTACTTTACTCATGGGTTCATCTATCAAAAAAAAAAAGCACCGGTATCGAGACTCGAACCCAAGACCTTCGGCATATTGAACCGTGCCATTGCCGTATGGGCCACCATAGTTCGGTGACTAAATGGCGCTCATTCGTCCATATAAGCCACTCAATAGGATGAACTGTTTTTTTTTTCTCATAACTTATTTTTATTAGGTCCTTTTAGGTGCTGCGACCAGGTTAGGACCGAGAAACGATAATACAAAAAATAATAAAAAGAAGATGATCATTTTCCCGCGCCATGTGTCAACAAGTGTGCGATCACATCAATCTGTTCCTCGGGTGTCTTGCACTGCCTCAAGCGAACTCTATAATCTCGATAAATGGCCCACAGCTCGGACTCGCTGTACAGCAGGATGAACTGTTCCAATGAACGAATGAACATGCGAGAGGACTATACTCTCGCAAAATAGCACTTTCCTCACGTTTCTTTTCGTGAGGACTATCCCCTCGTTTTTTAACTTTGGGTGTAGCTGTCGTGCTAACTTGTCGCATGTGCATTTTGGGCCAAATTGAGTTAAGAACGCCATTTTGTGCAGCTCACAATGCCTCACCTTTTGACCTGCACAGATCCGAAAAAATCGATTTCAATTCTGAGATATTCAACGAAATCCGAAAAAACTCCGTGCATTGTTGTCACTTTTCATATGGAAGAAGTTTCAATCTTGTCATGCTCTCTTGACATACCCTGCAAATTGATGTAAGTGCCGTAAACTGTAAACATTTCAATTATAACTCGGGACCAAACCAGCAACCAAATTCAACCAAACTTCGGGAAAATGCTCAGAAGTGTCCATGTTTTGTTTATTCGAGGTCAATCATTACATCGCGTTTTTCTCGGAGCGTCAAAAAGCGACGTGTGACAAGTTTGCACGACAGCGTCTACTTAAGTCAAGTTTGAACAATTTACAGCACATTTCTAAAAAGGATTGATGTTAACGTTGTGAAATTGTTTCAATGAGGCAGAAAAAAATTTTGTGTCGCATAGCCGGTTTAAAAATATAGATGTACCATTGGTTTGATGTTAACAAAAAAAATAGCATTTAAAATTTTTACAATAAACCTTCATTCTGAAAAAAAAAACTTTTTACAATAGTCGGAGGTCCATTTAAATGATTATTCACATTCCAAATGTGGCCTTTCTTTGATCACCAATGATTTAGAATCCCAATACATTTTCATAAATTTACGCCCCTTATGCAAACAAGAGGCTCGAAAGAACTTTCAAAACTGTCATATTCTACTAATCAAAATATTTAATTTAAATTATTCCAGCCCGCCAAGGTGGCCCAGTCGATCCTGCTGTTCTGTAAGGGCCAAGGCCTGCTCACGTCGGTGGCCATGCCCGGGGTGGACCGGAACCGCGCCTTCTCGACCAGCTCGGGTGGCTCGACGGACGGTACGCCCGGATCGCGCCGGCTGTCCCGTGGCATGTCCATGGAGGACTATGACAAACCGAACATCAGACGGCTCAGCGTCACCATCAACGAGCAGCTGCCACCGATTAAGAAGTAAATTTGTGTGATGGTGGGGGAAGGAGGGAGGAAGTTTTAAGTAATGTTCAATATAATTGTCGTTTTTGCTAAGGGAAGATAGAAGAGGAAGAAAAAGCAACAAATATTTTATCGTAATGGAAACGAAGGAAAACAGCCACAAATCACTCCGATATCAACTTTTATAAGGATGACCGAATTTTCTATCAAGTGCATAATACAAACTAATAAAATACAACACACACGTAGAAGCAGTTCACTATACATTAAAAAACATCAAAGGAACAATTACATAAACAAACTATTCTAAAGTTAGACAAAAGCAAGTATATACAAAACTCATGATAAAGTAACAGTAAAATGAAGTAACCTAAACACACAATTTTGTAATGGCTAAATCTCGTAAACCAAAAAAAAATCATTTCCTGAAAGATCCAAAAACAAACGATGCCCAAAAAACTCTCCCAAGTGAAACATATTGAAAGCAAAAAAAACCTGAAACTGATCCCACGAAGCCCAAAAACTAAACGAAAAAAAGAATAAAAAGAGAATATTTATTTGATAAGTATATTTTTAATTTCCAGAGCCTATATACATCTTCTTATACCGAAACTATTTGATGAAAAAAGAATTTAAAAAATAACAAAAAACAAAACGTATTCAAATATACCGTTTAGCAGCTAGAGCGTATAAATCGTAGCACCGTAGAACTGTAAGTAATGCTATACACAACACTAGTAACGTACTACAAGTAAAACCAAAACATAAGCAAATTTAGCAAACAGCAAAAAAAAAAAAATTATACAAGCATTTGTGGTTTAAAAACAAACAAGTCGGTCAAACGAAAAGCCAAAAACAACAAACAAACACTATTTAAAGCATAAATGGTTCTTTGACAAAGAAAAACAAAAAAAGTAGTGTTTAGTTCACAAAGCTCTAAAGGAAAAAAAAATCCAACATATTTAAAGCAGGGTAAAACCTCTAAAACAAACTTATATAAATGGTGCGTTTTGTCGCTTGTAATTGGAAAGCATCGTAACTCTTGTTGATCAAAAGTAGTTGTAACGAAATTCACGAAATCACACAATCACAAACAAAAAAAAATATCTGCAATACACGTTACTTTTTATTTATTTGAAATGAAAATTTAAGCAAACAAAAAAATCGAAGGCAATATTGTACAAGAAATGCGGCGGGATGGACGAGGAAGAAAAATTGATATTTTAATTGATTTGAATCGATCTGCCATTCTAAAAAATAAAATAAAACAACACTAACACATGCACTGCACCTGTACTGTCGTGAGTATGTTCTGTAAGAGAAAATAAAAATTATTTAAAGTGTATTATTATAGCGGATGAAAAGTTTGTTTTATTTTCATCGTAGAAATATCACCAAATTGGGGTAAACACAAGGAAAATCGTATTCTGATTTCAACTGATGAATAAAATACCCGACCAAATTTTGGGTCAATATTTTGCACCAAATTAACATATTAAATCGAATTGTTGAATTGAAAATGATAAATTTCAATTTTGTTTTTTAATGGTCCATCGAAGGAAACTTTCAATCTTTCAAATTTACTGAGTTGAGATAAAAAATCTGGGGGGTCGTTTTGCTGATGGGTCATTCTCCACCAAGTTGGCGCCAAAGAGTTTGGCCTTACTACCCCTCTTCGATTTGCGAGAAACTTTGTTTTTAGGGGTAATTTGGTCCTTGATCATGAATCAGAGGTCCAGTTTCTGATATTTCGTGACGGTGGGGCGGTACGACCCCTTTAATTATTAAGTAAATCTGTGAAAAACACGCTTAAAAATCATTTTTGACCATTTTTTTACGAGATGACATTTTTTGATGGATCAACTATGCTCTTTTGGAACAAGCTGTCAGCAATTTAAGCTATATTTTAGGGAAATATTTGCAGACTTTGGTGATGATTTGGACGCGATTTGATGACGTACTCATCAATGATTTTCATTGATTTGACCTATTCTAAATGACAATTAAATAAGCGCCTTTAGTACAACAAAATTACGTTTTGTTTTGAAAATGTCGATGGAAACCGTTATTATGACAAAGAACAGCATATGTATTTATGAAAATATTTATTTTAATTCATAAAAAGGGATTTCATAGACACTTTGAAATTATTATTTTGATGTATTTACTAAAAGCGGTTAATTTGAAACTAATTTGGCGCATACGTCAGATAGTCAAAATAGGACTTATTAATGAAAATTGTTGACATTGCATGTTAATTGATGCTATAAAACAATGTAAAAGATTTGGAAACATAAACAATGCATGTAAGTTACAAAAATTGGAAAAAATAGAGTTTTCATAAGGAATTTTGAAAAATTTACCATTTTTATTTACTTATAAGAATTTTGTGAAAAGGGGTCGAGCTAATTTCCCCGAATGACACTTCCCCGAATTCTATTTCCCCGAAAATCATTTCCCCTAATTGGCTACATCCCCGAATACCACTTCCCCTAATCAGCCACATCCCCAAATGCAATTTCCCCGAAGTGACACTTACGCCAATTGCCGTTTATTTAAATTTCAACTTTCCCGAATTTTCATATGAGCAATTCTCTACCAAAACCGGAAATGAATTTTATTTGTATTTTTTTATTTGGCTCAAACTTTGTGGGGGCCTTCCCTATGACCAAAGAAGCTATTTTGTGTCATTGGTTCACCCATACAAGTGTCCATACAATTTTGGACAGCTGCCAAAACGGAACGTGAATATTCAAACAGCTGTAACTTTTGAGTGAATTTTCTGATCAATTTTGTGTCTTCGGCAAAGTTGTAGGTATTGTTGAGGACCATTGAGATAAAAATTGGTACACGAAAAAAAATTGCCGATTTTTTAATTAATTTTTAATTTTTATACGTATTTTTTTATTTACGAGATTTTTTGTTATGTTTTAGGGGTAAAAAACACGCATCTTTTGAGCTATACAGAAGTATGATCAAAAAATCTTGTGCCAAGTTAGAATTATTTTTTTTAAATCGAAATTTCATGCAAAAAGTTTTTAGATTTTTTTTAATGTGAAATTGAATTTGCAATCGAAAAGTACTTAACAGATTTTTTGATAAAGGGCCCCGTTTTCAAGATATGTCCACCGAAATTTGATTTTAGCGAAATATTTGCAGTTTTTCGATTTTTAAAAATAGTGACCATGAGTGACCATTTCCGATTTTTTAAAGTTCAGAAAATTTGCTATAAAATTGTCTGAGTGACATTGAAGATTGGACCTCTAATTGCTGAGATACAGCGGCTTAAAGAAAAAGAAACATGAAAAGTTTGACCAAATTTTTTTTATGTAAAATTGAATTTGCAATTGAAAAGTACTTTACAGTTTTTTAATAAATGGGCTCCGTTTTGCCTTCCTCACCTCAATGAGGAAAGGCTATAAAATCACTCGAAAAATGAACTTCTTGATTCGACTTCATAGACCCACCTTCACGTATACCAAATGTCTGTGTGTGTGTCTGGATGTGAGTCCGTGCACCGAAAAATATGCACACGATTATCTCCGGACTGGCTGAACCGATTTGGACCGTTTTGGTCTCATTCGATCCGTCTTGACCCTAGTCAAGACTAATGGTCCGATTTTCAATGTTAAAATATGAAACATTCGTGAAATTTTCCGACCATACTTTCGAAAACAATACAAACAAAAATGATAGTCTTAATTTAAAATATTGTTTTCGAAAAGATCGGAAAATTTTACGAATATTTCATATTATAAAATTGGACATCGGACCACTAGTTGCTGAGATATCGACATTAGAAAATGGTGAGTTGTTTGACTTAGAGTGAGACTTAGAAAACTTTTGGAGTTTTTTTTGAAAAGGTCCAATAAACCAAATTTTCAGTTTTTGCTTTTTGGGTGTTTTTAATACACCTGACTCAAGGCGGTTTCAAAAACACCCAAAAAGCAAAAACTGGAAATTTGGTTTATTGGACCTTTTCAAACAAAAAAAAAACGTTACTTAATCCACAAATAGGTGGTTGGTGCCTTCCTCACATTTAGAGCGTAATGCCACTGACGAACTGACGTGCCACGAACAAACCACTTTTGACCGCAGTTGTCTTCTTCTTGTTTGGCGTTTTTGCTTCTAGCGAACAATCTGTCAACCGATTTTTCTCTCTTCTCTCTCTTCACTAGCTCTCTTCTCTCGCTTCACGCCAATGTTTACATGCAATGTATTGTTGAAGTCAGCATAAACTGACACACGCTTTCGCCGAAACGAACAGCGCGCTCCAAAATCGTTTTGAAAAGACGCAGATTACAAATTGAAGCGTAGTCGCAATATCGAAAACACGTGTGGAAGAGAGAATTTATTCAGCGAACCTGAAGGTAGAAGGAGTTGGTGTTCGCTTGAGAATTTGCGGTCAGAATTTTCTCAATAATATGTATGGGGTGGCACGTCAGTTCGTCAGTGGTAATGCTATCCAAAATAGATACAAACCTTTCAGTGTTCTATCAACTTGATTTATTATTCATACAATTCAGGGCACTTACGAGCTTATAACTTTTGATAGGGTTGTCAGATCTTCAATCTTTTGAACTCGTAGTAAAGGTCTTTTAATTACCTATCCGGACAACGTTTTTGTCAAAATATCTGAGATCCGGCCTTTAAAAAGTTCATAAATAACACTTAAGTGCTTATAACTTTTGGTAGGGTTGTCAGATCTTCAATGTTTTGGACGCATTGGAAAGGTCTTTTAATTACTTATCCAACGACAGGTCGCATGATAGATCCGGACAACGTTCTCATCGAAATATCTGAGATCCGGCTTCCAAAAAGTGCATAAATAACACTTAAGTGCTTATAACTTTTGATAGGGTTGTCAGATCTGCAATCTCTTGAACACGCTGAAAAGGTCTTTTGATTACCTATCCAACGACAGGTCGCATGATAGATCCGGACAACGTTCTCATCGAAAAATCTGAGATCCGGCTTCCAAAAAGTGCATAAATAACACTTAAGTGTTTATAACTTTTGATAGGGTTGTCAGATCTGAAATCTCTTGAACTCGTTGGAAAGGTCTTTTGAATATCTTTCAAAAAATGTATATCATGACGGGGTTTCTTACAAAAACCACCCTTTTTACAATCTTCCGGACTTTTGTTAACATCGTTTTTTTAGCGTAACTTTTGAAGTACTTGACTAAACTTTATAATTTTCAATAGCGACTTATGGGACCCCAAGACGGATCGAATGAGACCAAAACGGTCCAAATCGGTTCAGCCAGTGCCGAGATAATCCAGTGCATTTTTTTATCAACATCCCACCACACACACAGACATTTGCTCAGAATTTGATTATGAGTCGATATGTATACATGAAGGTGGGTCCAGGAGGTCAAATTAAGAATTTCGTTTTTCGAGTGATTTTATAGCCTTTCCTCAGTAAGGTGAGGAAGGCAAAACTCCAGGCTTCAATTTCCTGTTTCTTTTTCTTTAAGCCTCTGTATCTCAGCAACCAGGGTCCAATCTTCAATGGCTCTTAAACAATTTTATAGCAAATTTTCTGAACTTTTCAAAAAACATATTTTTAGGAATGGTAACTGATGGTCACTTTTTTTTTAAATCGAAAAACTGTAAAAAAATGGCTTAAATCAAAATTTCGGTGGCTATATCTTAAAAACGGAGCCCATTTGTTAAAAAATCTGTAAACTACTTTTCGATTGCAAATTCAATTTTACAATTTTTTTTTTTGTTTAAACTTCGATTTTTTCTAAATAAATCACTATTTTTTCAAAAATTCATAACTTGACGGCAGTTTTTTTACCATACTTCTCTATGACTCAAAAGATGCGGGTTTTTGTCCCCTAACATAATTTATGTAACGTGACAAACCCGACGAACTGAACTATCACCGTGCCTTCCGATCTTCTTTTCTTTCTGTTAGCCGGATTAGGTATTGGTTTTCGATGCTTCCCGAGCTATGATGCTATGGCGTAGAAGTTCATGATAGACCCGTCGGCGAGCCTTCCGAGCAACGATGCTATGGGAAGGTCTTTCTAGTTAACACAGTGTGTGAACACTCACACAGTTATTTTAATATTCTAATAAATGAAAATTTTGCTCCACTATTAACTCGACGATCCAAAATGTCAGCGTGTCTTTCGATAAACGGCACGAGCTTTTTTACACATTATTCGAAGAATTAATGTACAATTTACCCGACCTCCCGTGCCTTCTGATCAACGATAATATAGCAGTGTTGCAAATGAGTGATAAAAAAGCTATCAATAGATTATCTTTGCACCAAAAATATCCGAGAGTATAGCGGCCGTCACTATAGCTTGTGAGATCTTTTCTTGTGTCTTGTGATTCCCAGCGATGTCATTCTCTCTCTATCACTCCTCCCCTAGCACTATAAAGCACTAAAAAAACTACAATCACTGAAAATGACGATCGAAACACGAATAATTATGCAAGGAGAGCGCGCTGCCCTACCGTCCAAAATCGACTCTTTAGCGCCAGATTGCATTAAATATTATCTCAAAAGTGATGAAAACGCACTTTTTTTTTATTTTTCAAAACTAAGCCAGAGACGTGGTCGATACCAGCATGCTCTGTGGAACTTTTTTTTAATAATCTCAGCAATCCATTCGAACAAATTTTTCCAATAATGTCATTCTGATTGGATCTTTACAGTGAAGCGGACGCAAAATTACCGTTTTTGAATCCCTCAAAATTTCAAGTTTCTCGAAAAACGTGCAAAAAACGTGAAAACTTTTTCTGAAAATGGTGAATCTTTGAATTTGATTCGGCTGAAAACATCTTTTTCTAAAACTAAATCCTCCAGAGTTCCTACTGCAACCGCGAAACCATTTCGATCCACATCGGCCAGGCCGGAATCCAGCTCGGAAACGCCACCTGGGAGCTGTACTGCTTGGAGCATGGAATTGACCGGGATGGCAAGATGGCGGAGTCGGCCAACGAGCCGGACAACGTGGCCACCGCCGACGGGAACAGCTTCTGTGGGACGTTCTTCAAGCGGTCCGAGTCGGACCGGTACGTTCCGCGGGCGATCCTGGTGGACACCGAGCCGACCGTGGTGGACCAGGTGCGAACAGGAGCCTATCGGGAGTTGTTCCATCCGGATAGCTTGATTACGGGGCAGGAAGATTCGGCGAATAACTTTGCGCGGGGTCACTTTCACATCGGGAAGCAGCTGATTGAGGGCACGATGGACGTGATTCGGAGGACGGCGGAAGAGTCCAATAGTTTGCAGGGGTTCTTCACGTTCCACTCGTTTGGAGGTGGAACTGGGTCCGGGTTTTCGTCGCTGTTGGCCCAGAAGCTGGCGGACAGTTTTGGCAAGAAAAGTAAGCTGGAGGTGGCTATTTATCCGTCGCCGCACATTTGTACTAGCGTGGTGGAACCGTACAACTCGGTGCTGACGACGCACGCCTCGATGGACAACGCGGACTGCACGTTCCTGGTGGACAATCAGGCCATTTACGACATTTGTCACAACAAGCTGCGCGTGGATCGGCCGTTGTACGCGAACCTGAACCGGTTGATTAGTCAGGTCGTGTCGAGTATAACGGCGTCGTTACGGTTTGGAGGAGCGCTGAACGTGGACATGAACGAGTTCCAGACGAACCTGGTCCCCTATCCGAGAATTCATTTCCCGTTGGCGTCGTTTTCACCGGTGGTGTCCGTCGAGAAGGCAAACCATGCAAGTGAGTTCAAAGTTAAACGAAATGCAAAGAATAACCCCTAATCCCCCTCCCCTTCTCCGTTCCAGCTCTCACCATCTCCGACCTGACCTCGCAGCTGTTCGAGCCGGACAACCAGATGGTCAAGTGCGACCTCCGGTCGGGCAAGTACATGGCGTGCTGTTTGCTGTACCGCGGCGACATAGTGCCAAAGGATGTCAACGCGGCGATTGCGGCCATCAAGAATCGCCGCACGGTGCAGTTTGTGGACTGGTGCCCGACGGGGTTCAAGGTCGGCATCAATCCCAAGTGTCCGGTGATGGTGCCGGGCGGGGATTTGGCGCCGATTCACCGCGGGGTGTCGATGCTGGCGTCCAACACGGCCATTGCCGAGGCGTGGCGCAAGCTGGACCATAAGTTTGACATGATGTACGCGAAGCGAGCGTTTGTGCACTGGTTCGTGAACGAGGGCATGGAGGAGGCCATGTTTGCGGAGGCGCGGGAAAATTTGGCCGCGCTGGAGATGGACTATCAGGAGGCGGCCAGCGAGATGGAGGAGGGTGAGTTGGGAGAAAGGGGGTATTTTGCCGAAATAAATTGTAATGCTTTCTTGTTTTGCAGATCTGCCGAAAGTGGATAGTGAAGATGCAGAGGAATTTTAATAATCGACTTTCAAATCAGTTGTTAGGCTTTTGATGTTTAACTATTGCATGCAAATAAAATATACTGTAAAATGGTTTTGGTTTTGGTTTTGGTTTTGGTTTTGGTTTTGGTTTTGGTTTTGGTTTTGGTTTTGGTTTTGGTTTTGGTTTTGGTTTTGGTTTTGGTTTTGGTTTTGGTTTTGGTTTTGGTTTTGGTTTTGGTTTTGGTTTTGGTTTTGGTTTTGGTTTTGGTTTTGGTTTTGGTTTTGGTTTTGGTTTTGGTTTTGGTTTTGGTTTTGGTTTTGGTTTTGGTTTTGGTTTTGGTTTTGGTTTTGGTTTTGGTTTTGGTTTTGGTTTTGGTTTTGGTTTTGGTTTTGGTTTTGGTTTTGGTTTTGGTTTTGGTTTTGGTTTTGGTTTTGGTTTTGGTTTTGGTTTTGGTTTTGGTTTTGGTTTTGGTTTTGGTTTTGGTTTTGGTTTTGGTTTTGGTTTTGGTTTTGGTTTTGGTTTTGGTTTTGGTTTTGGTTTTGGTTTTGGTTTTGGTTTTGGTTTTGGTTTTGGTTTTGGTTTTGGTTTTGGTTTTGGTTTTGGTTTTGGTTTTGGTTTTGGTTTTGGTTTTGGTTTTGGTTTTGGTTTTGGTTTTGGTTTTGGTTTTGGTTTTGGTTTTGGTTTTGGTTTTGGTTTTGGTTTTGGTTTTGGTTTTGGTTTTGGTTTTGGTTTTGGTTTTGGTTTTGGTTTTGGTTTTGGTTTTGGTTTTGGTTTTGGTTTTGGTTTTGGTTTTGGTTTTGGTTTTGGTTTTGGTTTTGGTTTTGGTTTTGGTTTTGGTTTTGGTTTTGGTTTTGGTTTTGGTTTTGGTTTTGGTTTTGGTTTTGGTTTTGGTTTTGGTTTTGGTTTTGGTTTTGGTTTTGGTTTTGGTTTTGGTTTTGGTTTTGATTTCAACAGCATCAATCAACATTTATGGGGAATGGTTCACTCTTGGGTGGAATTCTGAGAAATGGTTTATTTTTTTGGGGAATAGGATATTTACAGGTATTAAAAGCCGTTTGGAAGCGGCAAACCAACAAGACGGGTATTTGTACTCGAGAAATAACTAGTTTATTCATCATATTGAAGATTTGAGCACTTTGGAGTATTCCAAGGCCTTTTGTTAAGATTTCCCTGTCAGACTGAAGTCCGGCGGTCGTTCGAATTTTCGAGCGTTTGTCGTGCATTTCATCGAATGTCAAAGGTGACATCTGCAGTTCGTGTTGGTACTAGTAGGCTACGCAAGTGGATGACAGTTCATTTTTTTTCAAAGTCCACCATGAAAAGGTTATTTAATAAGTTAAAATTAGAAATAATTAAAACAAAAAGCATTGTTTGTGCAGATTCCGATGCGTCAATCCGGAAGGCGTGCTGTTGAGCGATGGGCTCGATGTTCAAATACAAAGCCAGCGGTTTCAAATTCAGGGACTTTCTGAACCAGGAAAACGGTAAAATGCAAGAGGTAAATTCAGAATAGCTTTTTGGTTCTCATCTATTGCTGACTCGAATCCTTGTTTCAGGAATCTAAATTTCCAAGCAACTCATCAAACTTCCATCATCCAACATCCAAAAAGTTTTTGGCACCTCGGATTACCAACTTTTTCAAGAACTTTTTCTTCCAGTATGGCCGAGATTGTGGATTATTTTTGTAAAAACAGGATAATAAAAATGTATTGATCAAAATTTAATTATTTTCATTTAAATAACCCAAAAATCCAAAACGAGAGCACCCGACAATGGCAGGACAATCTAAATAACAAAGTCGCCCGAAAACGGCCCGTCAACGTCGATTTTCTCAAACGTCGATTTCGACGATCGTCGGACAAAGTGTTGCATATACGCACGAAAAGGGCCCGAATTCCGTCGGACAAACCGACGGAATTCGGGCCGTTTTGTCGAGCCGTCCGGCGGTTTTCGGGCCGTTGTCGGCCCGGTCCGTCTGTCAGGGTTGTCATTTTGTTGTGAGAAATGTATGGAAACTTCTATTGGAAAACTAAGGGCATCTCCACCGCAGGGACCTAATTGCGTTGCAAAGCTAATTTGGCACCCGCGTTAAGCCCACCACGGTACTTGTGCGAGAGCTAATTTAGCTTCGAGTTCATCCGTGTTCATCCGAATCTAAACAAAACTCAGGTTTGCCCCGGGATCTAACGGGAGCAAATCTTGACTTTTTTTGATAAGGTCCTATAAACAAATGTAAACATTGAGTGTATCCCTTTCACACCTTATGTCAAAGTCCATCGGAGTAAGCGGGATACACTCAATGTTTACATTTGTTTATAGGACCTTATCAAAAAAAAGTCAAGAAATCATCTGACGGATGGGTTTTTCAAGCAAAACAATGTAATTGGGTCAATGTGAGTTTGTAAACGTCAGTAAATGTTTACATTAGGAGTGATGCTTGATTTTTCGATTTCAATTCTTCGAGTTTGGAGGTATTTTCTCTCCTGTGCTGCAAGTTTACGCATGAAAAAATTCTTTTGGCAATCTGGGGTGTTAGTTAGTTTGTTTATGTCGCGTTGAGGCAGTGTTTGAATTCTAGATAACTTTTTCAAAAGCCCCATGGGTTTTCTATGTACATAGAACCTTTTGAAAAAGTAAGCGAGAATTTGTCGCATTGTCGATCTTCTGCCGGACATTTGAAAAGGTCTTTTGTATTGAGTAAAAAGCAAAATTCAAGCAAAACATTTTGAATGAATCAATGTGGATTTGAAAACAAGCAAGCAATCCTACTCATTCTAAATGTAAACCTGCGCTGATGTGAGCAGGATCGACTGTGTGTTTGCAAATCCAAATTTACTCAATGACATTGTTTTGCTTAAATTATAATAAAAAAAGGGATTCAATACAGAACACAGAGTTAAAAACGTTGCATTTTTTTCTGACAAAACAGAATTTTGATAAACTATTGACAAAACCAAAACCAAACCGTATTCTTCAGTTAAGTGCGTTTGGGTCGACTAAACCAACAACAATGTTTATCTCCCTTTAGAAGGTTACCTGTTGTCTCTGAATTTGCAAAACAGTTCTAACTGTCTAAGTCAAAGTGAAATAAATAGCATTTCCCGAGATTAAAAATGTTGCATGGTCAGCTTCAAATAAAAAATTATCCAAACACTATTTATGAAATGTTGATTTTTTTTACATTCAAGTCAAACAGTCACTCTAATTTCAAAGCAAGATATTGAATACCGTCAATGGGGGTGACATTGGGTCTGGGGGGTGAGATTGGGTCAAAATATTTTTTTACGGATTTTACCATTTCTCAGGTACTTCTCAATGAAACTAAATTCTGTTAAAAGGGTTGTGCAAGGGACATCTTAAGATGACTTTGCTGAGGTGATTTTGATAGTGATTACGTAAAATTCACTTTTGGTACGGTTACTTCGAATGTCAAATTTGAAAAATTCGTAATATAGAGAAGAATAAATAAAAATACAAATTCGCAATTCGCAATTCGCAATTTTCAGTGTAAGAACGGGCCTTGACCGATCTTATGCACCAGGTTCCCGACGAACACGCACTGCCCTTACACCTACATCTCACCCTTGCTCTGAGTCAGTACGAGCAACACGCTAGAACACGCTTTGAGTGTTCGTGCCAGGCATGCACACCTTCTTTTCCGGTTACGCATTTTAACTCGGCCGGGGGTGGTACATTACGTAGGGTTTGATGTAAGTATAAGCGCCTAACCATTTATAGTGTGCCTATCAACATTCATTAAAGCAAAAACTGTTCTATTTTTAGTTTGAATTCAAAAACTAGTTGTTATTTTACTGGGTGTTGTTTTTCTCCTGAAATCTTTCCTAGTGTTGATTCGTGTTTATTTGTTGCTATTTCTTTTGTCGCGGTGTTTTGTTACAATTTTTGGTCCTAAGCATGTTATAAAAGTTTACCAAAAATACAATAGTAATATTTGTGTTAATCCTTTAACCATTCCATCAATTGAGTAAGGGCTCAAACCTCACTTGTTTAAAAAAAAGGGTGAAGATTGAAAACAATAGACAGTAAAAGAGAATTTATTTTATAAAAATCAAGAATCAATAGTAAGAGAATGATGAGCGTATTTTAAAGAATAAAAATGAGAAGCTAGATGTATTAGATGTAAAATTAAACAATAGTTAATAAATAGAGATACAAAACAAGCTTAGATTATAGTAATGATAATTTATAGGACAGATAAAGAATTATTCAAATAAATAAATTCGCAATAAAATCAAAAAAGATTAGACAAATGATAAATAGACTTGATATTACTAGTACATTAAGGAAAAGTATATTTTTAGGAATTGAGAATCAGTAGAGCAAAATAAAAATAGGAGATAGGCTGAGAATGAAGAGAAGAGAAACCCCGTTCTGCGATGCTCAGGTACATCCACAGCAGTTGACTCAACATACTGCGAATCAAAACAATACCGTCTACAATCACAAATGACTTCCCTTTCCCACATTGTTGCGCCCCTTTCTTTTAGCCGTCTCGACTCTGACCCGCGGTGGTCAAAGGTTTACGATCCGTTTCCACAGGCCACCAGCTAGGTCATCATGAAAACCAAGCCAACGTGGAGGTAAGAAAATAGGACACTCGCAAGGAACCAGAGCTATACTGTTCTGATCAAGATAATTCGGATGATCTAACAGAACTACGGATGTAGTTAGTTACGCTCCTTCCAGGATGTTCCTTACGTGGACGTCAACCGAAGAGCACGTAACAAGGCCAATGCCATTGCATGCTCTTAGGTATCAATCCTTGGCCTGCAAGAATAAATAAAAATACAAATTTACTATAAAACTTGTGGTACTGAAAATTCTAATAAATTTGATTTTTTTTTTGAATTCTGTTTCAATAACAATTTAAACTATTTTAAGAGTAAAATTGTTCAAAAAAACTGAAAATGCAGTCTGTTTTCCAATTCGAACTCATTTTCAATGAGAAAAACATGACATTTTAAAAGTAATAAATAATGCCATTTATCTAATTATAATTTACTTACTTTTAAAACTATTCAAAATTTGTCAAAAATCGCTTCATAAGGTACTTGGAACACTTATTTACCAAGGTCAACATGGTTTCATACCATTCCGTTTGTATTTAATTCGTTTTTTTTAATTTTACAATAAAATCATAAAACTATCATAGCCACCCCGGCTATCAATGTCATCCAGTTTTATGGCATGTACAACTTTTCAAAATATTTTTAAATGAAATGAAAAAAAATTATATAAAATTTAAAAAAACCTGTGTTTTCGGAATTTTTTCTTATTCCTCCACTGACGTTAGCAAGATACTAGTTTTCTCTTTGTTTACAATTTTGCATTGGCCCAATAACTTTGTTTCGCTTGGTATTTATTTGAATTTGAGAACATAATTTAAAAATGTTATCTTATATTAAATGTAGGTATTTCAATAGTTTTTATTTTTTTAAATAATACAAAGAAATATTTGTTTCCGACAATTTTTAAGTTTAAATATAAGTCGTTTTGAACCAAACTCCTGATTTCTTTAATATTCACTCATATTTGATATTCAAACTAAATGCATCTTCACTAGCATCTTCATTTATTTACTTAAACTTAAAATTTATTTCTTTTGGATTTTCTTGTTCAAATGCGCCTTTTTGCAACTGTGTCATTTTGGAAGACAAAAACAACAACCAAAACAAATACAAATAATTCCAAAAATCGCTGAAAAAATTTGCCACTCGCAGCTCGGGGACTTCTCGAGCACCTATCTTGGCTACTCGACGGATCCCCGGTGAACTTTTTCTTCGCTGAATGAACTCGAATGCTAATTTAGCTTTAGCTTTGCTACCCGCGGTGCGAAAGTTGGGGTGCAAACATGTCGGGAGCAAATCGGATGAACTCTTTTAAAATTTTGAAAATGATATTTTATTGATATACGCAATCAATTTGGATATATTGTGCAATTAGAAGCATGTTCTATCATTCTAGAATGTAGTTTCATTGATTTCGATCAACAAAAAGGCTAGAATTTGAAAATGAATAATTTAGATCCCCGCGGTGGGCTTGATTCAGTAGCCAAATTAGCTCCCAGCGGTGCGGAAACGTGCATTAGGTACGGAGCAAAGCTAAAACTGGGAATCCAACCGATAGGTTTGCCACGCAATTAGATCTCTGCGGTGGAGATGCCCTAAAGATGCGATGCCAAATGGTTTTTGGTCATAGAATAGCCCCCAGAAAAGTTATAGTCAAATTATAAAACTCATAGAAATCCATTTCAATGAAAATCTCAGTTTGTTCTGAACGCATCAATTCGATCAAATCGTGCACCACGTGCGTCAGAGTTGCGCGCGTCAAGCTAACGCTAACGCCAAAACTGCAAGAGAGCCGCAACGACTCCAAAATATAACCGTAAACAGAGAGAGAAAAACTCGCGAGAGAGCTCGCTAACGCTCGTGTGCAAGTGAACGGAGTGTGTACGAAGGAGAAAATAATTAATTCAAGTGCTAGTTTTTTCCTTCATACATGGATTCTCCGCCCGTGAAACCTCCGAGGGCCGTCAAATACGGCAAAGAAACGGTAATTTTACGCCCCAAAAGTGAATCAAAACTGTGGCAAAGTGAAATTTCGCCCGCTGTCCATCGGCGACGGTAGTTTGCGAGGGTCAGGATTACGTAGCTGCTGCAAAATTTGTGTTTATTTTTGTGGGTGGTCATGTTTTTCTTCTTTTCGGATGACAGTTTTGTGCCTTTTTTTCTCTCTCTTGGTCTGTCTGGTTTGGCGTGGGAGAGGATGCTAGGAGGGTAGGGAAGAGAGGAAGAAAGTGTCAAATGTGAAAGGGCTAACGTGGCGTGCAGTGGAAGTGATGCGATGTCGCGAGATTTTATGGACTGTTTGTTTACACTTCGACATTGGCCCAATTACATTGTTTTGCTGGAACTGACGAGAGCAGGATGGACTGTTTGTTTACACATACTCTTTGGTTCACTTGGTGTTGAAATGTTAACTCCAGTTTGACAGTAAATTAATTTGTAAGGCAACCATGCCGACGAGCTAACCTCACTCGCATCCAAACAAAAACAACAACAACCTGCTACTGGTGCAGCACGTCATACCAAAAATCCAACTGGAAACGTCATTTCTCTCCGCAACATCCAACGGAGCGGGTCGTGTTTTGTGTGTGCTCGGGAATAAATCATTAAATTGTTGTTATCAAAACATTTCAAAGTCCGATCGTGTGTGTGTGTGTTTGAGAAATGGGTCGTTAGCCCAGATATCGCGACACCCCAGTGACAGATATCGGAGTTTAAGGGGAGGGCGTATTTGGCATCCAAATTGGCTGACCCGGCACCAATTTGGGGAAAGTGTAACGATTCGCGTGAATGTGGGTGTGTGTTGTTTGCGTGTGTTAGGGTGCCATTGTTTCGGGTTGCACAATTTTCCCCCAGTTTGCAGCAGAAGCATTAGAATATAATGGTGAGAAATTTCGTTGATTGCAGTTTGTGAAGAGCCCGCATTGGGTGCCGTATGAGCTCGCAAGCTGAGTGAATGACATCATCCAGATTGGTTAATAATGGTGTGAAGGCTGTCAAAGGGAGGCTTATTGGTTTGCTGGTTGTTAGTATTGTTGGTGTGATATCAATATTGACATCAGTTCAACCTTTAACCTTGATACAATTGGTGTAGTTATGTCACAGACATGACCGGAATGGCGTAGACCTTATAAACATCCGCGAAACTATGCTAATTCCTTCATTTTCCAACAGAGTGGCTGCGGGCTGCTGGTTTCGGTCATCAAAACCCTCGATGCGAGCGAAACGAACGAGCAGCGTGAGCGCGAGAAGCTCAAGATCGAGAAGGAGTTCCGCAAGACCGACCAGCGGTTGAACGAGCTCGTGTCGCAGAACGATGGCGACCTCACGCGGGTTATGCAGCTGTTCGGGAAGGTTTCCACCCAGATCACCGGCTCGCGCGAGAGGATCCACGTGGTCAAGGAGAACCTGCAGACGTGCAAGCAGTTGCTGCGCTGTCGGCGGGAGGAACTCAAAAAGCTGTACACGGACGCCGTCCAGCACAAGTACGTGCTGGAGATGCTCGATCAGGTGAACGAACTGCGCAAAACTCCCCAACAGCTGGCGTCCTTCATGGCCAAGAAGCACTACCTGCACGCGACGAAGCTGCTGATGTCGTCGATCGAGACCACCGAGGGTCCGCTGAAGGACGTGGAAGGACTGAACGACCTGCGGCAGGACTTCCAGAACAAGCGGCAACAGCTGTACAGCAAGCTGCTGGATGAGCTGAACAAACATCTGTACGTCTCGAGCACCGGCGATGTGCTGCAGAGCTTCCAACGGCAGGGCTCGGGCCGGAACAGTCAGCACGTGGCCGGTGCCTCACCGTTTCAGCGGAACGTGCTGCGACGTTCGGCGGAGCGGATGGAGGCCAACACGAAAGCCCGGAAGGCGTTGTTCGAAATCGCACAGAATGGTGAGTGGTAACTTGCGTTTGAAGCTAATGTCATTACATCTTTGTTATTGTAGGCTACCTCGACGTTGACAAGAGTGAAATCATCGAAGACACAGACCTGCTCGATCCGGATGTCAATTCTACCTACTTCATAGGAATCATTATTGAGTGCTTTGCATTGCTGAATAAAGTGCCTGAATCCATAGAGGTAAGTCTAGCGTTCTGTCACCCCTGTCACCTCCGATGTGCCAAGCAGCACAGTCGTGTCAATAAACGTTGTTTCAATCGACTACCAAATAAAACATCTGTCAACCGCTCTGTCAATTGCAGTCTATAAGAGTACAAATGCAAAGCGAACTGCTGACGATCGTCACCAAGTCCACGCATCACATCATCACGCTGAACCAGCAGCAGCACCATCAGAACCCGTACCAACAGCAGTACGGCCCGTCGAACAACTCCGAAGAGCTTCCTGAGCGCAACATTCCCATCCTCGAGCTGCTGGATCTGGTGTTCCGGCAGCTCAAGCTGATCGCGACCGCCCATCAGCTGACGCTGAAGAACTACCACAACGTGATCCACCGGTACAGTCTATCGCAGACAAAGGCGTACGATCTGATCGAGTACTGGGGCCAAGCGCAAGCGGTCCTTAAGCTCGTACTCACCGACTATCTGGACATCCAGAACGACAGCAGCGACGAGCTGATGCGGGCGCAGTTCACCGAACAGGCCACCAACATCAACACGTTCTTCAGCCGGCGGAAGGTGCAGGGCAAGAAGCTGATGTTCAAGTTTGACAAGTCTTCGCACACGAGCCTGCTGGAGCCGGACACGAGCGCGAAGGAACACCGCCGGAATCCGTCGAACGTGTCGAACAGTACGGCGAAGGAGGACGCGCTGAACGCGTCCGGCGGTAACGGGCAGAACTTGCTCAACTCGAGCTTTAGCAAGCAGACGGCGCCGGGGTTGGGTCCGGATCGGAAGAAGCAGGAGCGTCAGCTGGTTTGTACGCCGGATGCCGCACTGGTGCGACAGATCTACCTTCCGATGATGGGCTACGTCCACGAGATCGAGGGATTCATGAAGTGCAAATCGGGGTAAGACTCCACCGTAAGTATTTTCTTACTTAGGCTAACGCCACTCCCAATTTCCAGTCAACTGTGCAGTTTGAACACCTTCCTGGCAAACTACGTCAAGGACGCGTACCTGGCGCGAGGCCACAACCGGAACCTGCAGCTGACGATCGAGTCGCTGTCCAAAACGCAGGACGCGTGGCGTTCGATCATCACGCCCGAGGAGATGAAGCGGCTGGGGTTGACGCGACCGCTGCTCCAGAACACCGTGCTCGTCGAGAGTCGTAAGTTAAATCTAAACATTGTGAAGACCATGCATTCAACGGTTCGAAACTTGCAGGCATCTCGGAAACCAAAAAGCTCATACTCGACCTGCCCACGTACTCGGATGAACTGCTCAAGATGGTGTGCTCGCTGCTGAAGACGTACCGGGAGACGTGCCAGGCGGCGTACCGCGGAATTGTGCAGCCGGAAACGGAGGATAAGCGGATCTACAGCGTGGCCTGGCTGAAGGACGACGATATTACGCGATTTCTGAAGTGAGTTTAGATCATTTTTCATGTAGGCGTTAGCTGGTTGTTGTCGTTGCTAAATTTAGCGTTAGCGGGAAACGTCACTTGGAAATGTTTCATTCCCTCAAATTTGAAATCTTTCAAACTTATTCTCGTAGATCCCTCCCGAACTGGACGGACCTAAAATCCTCGAACGCTCGCCACCGGGCCCAGCAACAGTCCGGCGGCAAGCGACACATGAAGGCGGAACCGTCCGAGGAGGAAAGCCCAACGGCCGTCCAGCAGCGGAACGTTCGCGAGGCGGAAATGCTCACCAGTAATTTGGGTGAGGGTGGCATCTCGCAGCAGGAGATCCTGTCGGACGTCGGAGTCCTGAAGGAGCTGGCCATCTTGCAGGAAAGCATGGAGTGGTTCGCCGGCCGGATAACGGACTTTGCGGACGATCTGCGGAAGCCGATCGTGAACGGGTTGATGGCGAGCGGTGGGATGAACGCGTCGCCGATCGTCGTGAAGGACGGGATGATCAAGGTGCTGGTCAACTTGGCGCTGGAGTTTGAGGAGTTGGCCAACACGTGCCTGCTGGTGCTGCACCTGGAAGTGCGTGTCCAGTGCTTCCACTATCTGAAGTCCAGCCCGTCGGACAAGTTCAAGGCGAACAACCCGAACAAGAATGACTCGCTAGAGCCGGACGCGAAGGTGCTGAAGCTGACCAAAGTGCTGTCGGATATGGACGAGGCGCTCAGTTCGACGCTGCATCCGAGGAAGACCAAGGTGAGTTTTGGAAAGACTCATGAAATATTTCATTTGACATTTAACACTAGTGGAAAACGTCTAGGAACTGTCAAATGAAATATTTCAAGATCTAGTTTTAAAAAGACCCGCAAGCATTATCCGCCCTCTCTTTTTTCAGTACGTGTTCGAGGGTCTGGCCCACCTGGCCTCCCGCATCCTCATAATGGCCGCCAACTCGATGGAGTTCATCGACCACGCCGGCGTCCAGCGGATGTGCCGCAACGCCCTAGCCCTGCAGCAAACGCTCAGCAGTATTACCGCTTCCCGGGAGGTGGCCCTCGACTACGCGCGGTCATTCTACGAAATGTTCTACCTGGAACCGGATGTAAGCTCTGCTCGAATCTACTTTACCCTCTATACTAACATTCCCACCCTCTCGCTCCAACAGGAAATCCTAACCTCAATCATCGAAAAGGGCTCGCAGTTTACGGAGATGCAGTATCTGAACGCGCTGCACCTGATCTGCAAGAACCGGGGCGTCACCGACCAGAACACGCTGGCCATGTACCAGCAGAAGCTGAGCGACGTGCTGGGAACCAAACCCGGGATGGGCGTCACCGTTTAATAATAATAAAACGTGTTGTGTAGCGTTGAGAACGCAAACAGGCGAAATAAATTTGTTGCTAAAATGTTGTTTAAGAAACTAGAAGCGCTATTTAAAAAGAGTAGCAAACAAAATATCATGCGATAAACCAGCAGACTAACTAATAAACTAGAAACTTAGAGAGTTTATGCCAAACGGCCAGAATGTTACGCGGCGGGACGAAACTATTTGAAAAACAATAGTTTGACATAATGACAAACTCGTGTTCATCATAACCCTTACAGTAGGAATACCGAAGGCGCAGTGAGGAAAAAATGTAGCAGGTATTACGTTGATATTTAACACTGTAAGATCGAAAAAATGCCTTTTGCTTTATCGTCGGTTGGTCTGAGGAACTAATCGATGAATTTTGGTTTAATTTTTTTGACAGGCGCCTCATTTCGTCTTGATTTATTTATTCTTTTATTTGGAAATAACAATAATGCTCGTGGTAGATGCGAAAGCTTACCTAATGTAATGATTTATTAGGTTGCTAACCCATGTTGATAATAAACAAAACAGAACAGTGAAAACAATTGTTTTATTTCGCAAATTTGATCATCACGCTCTCCAAACCCGTTATCATCTCGACGTTGTCGTGCTATCTTGTCGTACTTCGCTTTATGACGTTCCGAGAAAAGCGCGTTTTAATATTTGACCTTGAATAAACATAAAATAAAGCACGCAATGTTAACAATAACAAACACGATTTGTTTGGCTGACCATTCTGTGCATTATCCTGAAGTTTGATTAAATGTGGCTGCCGGAGTCCCGTGTCATAATTACAAATGTTTACGGTAGTTGGGCTTGTACATGTGTCAAACGCGTTCCGACCTGGAAAACCTTTGACCAGTTGTCGTACTTACAGCAATTTTAAGGCTGTGTCAAGATAGAACGATAGCACGAAGCTTAACAGCGAAGCAATGTAAAAAAATGGGAATGTGATTTAAAAA
Source organism: Culex pipiens pallens (assembly GCF_016801865.2). NCBI lineage: Eukaryota > Metazoa > Arthropoda > Insecta > Diptera > Culicidae > Culex > Culex pipiens. Next base: position 120,628,720 of record NC_068939.1, read on the forward strand.
TTTGTTAATTTTTGTGTCAAATGTCATCGCTTTTTTGTATAGGTGGTTAGCAAAAGCTCCATTAAATAATTTAAAAAAGCGAAATCGCATTCTATAGTTTGTTATTTTTCAAACTTTAAACTACTAGGGGAAATATACCCTTTCTAATCAAACAACTATCTTCGTCATATGAAGAGTTTGATGCTCGATTAAAGCTCCAAAAATACTATTTAGGCTATTAACTTAGGGGAGAGTGGGGAGACTTGATCCCCTTTTTTTGTATCGCACATAACTCTTTAAATTTCTCACAAAACTATGATCTTTTTGCATGAATTGAAAGCATAAACATTTAACTATGTTTGGCTGATAAGGGTATTTCATCAGATAAACTCTTAGAATAAGGCCAAGGGTTTTAAAAAAATATTTTAAACCGGCATTTTCAAAATGTTGGGGGTAATTTGATCCCCCTTTCAACATTTTGAAGAAATCTTAACCAAAATGTTTCTTATTAATCCAAATTTTTAATTTTCTATAAGATACAGCAATTTCACTTTAAACCTGTACGTTTGTGTTCAAAATATAAGAAGTTTAGCATGTAAAATATTTAAAAACTTAAAATTTTCTTTTTTAGACCAAAATTGAGCATGTTAACAAAAGCTGGTAATTTTTGTTTACAAAACTTTTGAAAAATGGTTCAAACTGCAGTTAGTTATGTACAACTATACTGAGGGAAACTATGTACGAAAACCCAGCCAAATTATTTAATCTTGAGGCTGATTCCAGTGACTGTAAAAATGCAGGGATCAAGTCTCCCTAAACGCACTTTTTTAAACAATTGATTGTAAAAATAGTATGACGATAAATTTAACGTCAAATGCGTAAGGGTTTTGGAGTTGATATGTTTATCAAACAATTCATGTATAAAAAATATTTTTTTGAATAATTTTGGAGTGTTTTCTATACTTATCAAAAAAAAAAAGAAAAAAGATCTCTTGGAAGTTTTTTGCAGCACTTCTTCGAAAAATGTGTGTAACTCAATCTAAACATTTTTTATTTTTTTCTTTGTTTTCTACAATGAGTTTTAGTCAATTTCGCGCAACTTTCTAGAACAAAGCAAATTGTTTTACCCACATGCTGACGAGATACAGGCTTGGGATCAAGTCTCCCCGGGGATCAAGTCTCCCAACTCTCCCCTACCACCAACAGCACCGCCTCAAGTAGGCACGCAAATGTATGCCATTTACTAAATTAAATGCACTTTTGATCATAATTTCTATTTTGCGAGACAATTTCTCATCATTTTGGCGGCACACACATCCATACGCAAGATGAGAGGTTAACTGCTTAACGAAAGTCGCCATCAATATCTTTTCACTTGCACCAACGATTTAAAAGCGCGCCAAGTCTTTTGACGTTTGAATTTTGACTATCCATTCCAATCGAAGGCCCAAAAGAGCGCTGGAAGAAAAAAAGAACTAAGCTGAATATAGGAAAATGGGCGTGGCCCAATGCACTCGACTGATTCGAATGCATTTCGGAAATATTTTTTTTAAATGCTTGTAATAGGAATAGCATAACTTTGATTAAAAGTGAGAATAAACAGAAATGTTCAAAAAAAGTTGCTCTACTCGTTGGTGTACTTGGTTATACTAAATTTCAAGGAACACTCCAGATTATCCAGCATCATTCAAACACGATCGCTTATTACACAGCAAAAAATGCACATCACCTTTGTCAAAAAAGACACTTAATATTACACGTTGCATGTTCAATTTTTGTAAACACAAAAAAAATGCAACCTACGGGATCCAAACCCAGCAGCAATAGTAAGTACTGGCGCCTTAGCCCGCTCGGCCATCAGACCGATGAAGAATGGAAAGGATAAACGCATATATGAGCTTGACATTTTGGTCAAGTAGGTATCCCATACTAATGGGCTACATATTCCAGGGTGTAATATTACATAGAATTTCATAAAATAATGAAACATTTATTTTACACCCAGGCCTTTTACACGCAGCTGGATTACTACTTTTTTTGCTGTGTAGGCTTAAAATGGGTATATTTCCCTTATCATGAAGAATCATCGAGATTGTTCTCAGGATAAATGGATAAATGTTCACTCAAAAATTGCTAACAACTAGTAAAAAGTCTAGTTTTTGGGGAGGTACAAAAATGGAAGGGGTGGTCCGATTTGATGAAATTCGGGATTTTCACATGTTTTGATATTATCAACAGGTCGCCAAATTTGAGCAGGATCGGAGTTCCGCTTCAGATTGTATTATTATTATTATTATTATTGTATTGAAAAATATAAATTAAAGCTTTTTAATGTCTTGCATTGTGTTTTATTATTTCGTTATGAAGTTTTCTTGTTCTGTTTGTGCTATATTTTTAAAATATGTTTCATTCCCAAGTAACATTTTTTTCCAGGAGTTCTACAAGAGCTCTTCAAGATAGCTACAGCATAGCAGTTTGGACCGCGGTAGGATAAAACTCTCTTCAAGTACTCTTCCAAACTCCTGAAGAAGTTTTGAAGATAATTTTATCCTACCGCGGTCCAAACTGCTATCTTGAAGAGCTCTTGTAGAACTCCTGGAAAAAAATGTTACTTGGGATTGTACACGATTGAGCTCTAATTGCAAAAATAACCTCTTTATTGTTCATTGTATTCCTTTCGAAGCCCATAAAGTGTCCTCTCAGAGACAAAAAAATCAACAGCAAACCCCTCCACAAATGGCACCATCTGGCACGAGACCCACGAAACATAACTGTGCAAAATTAGCGGTGGCCCACCATCCCATCAAGACAGTTGATGCTGCAAAATCACCATCCTCACTTTGTCTTTTGCCTTTCGGTGGCTTCCTTCGCTAATTACACACCTCTGATACCCACCTGATGGTGTCCGTGCGGCAAATGTTCTCTGCCATCTTTTACCTGAAAAGCGACGAAATTCGCGACTCTTCGCGCCAATCTCGGAACTGGAAGGAGGGTCCCTCCACCAAAATATACAGTAAAAGTTTAACCATACTGACGGCAGGTGTTGCATTGAGGATGTGTTTTTTTTCTCTCTCTTTTGGTTGATTTGAAAATATTTTATAAGATGCTTGAAAATATTTGACATAAAAATTAGCAAAATAATAATAAAACAGGTCGAAACCGTATTACAATTCTACTACTTGATATTTATAGAATATTATCCTCTTCTACAAGTGAAAATTAGGCCATTTAAAATATGTTAGAGAGTGTGGGGTATTTTGGACACCCTAAGGGAATTGCTCTGCCACATAAGCTGCATAGATATTATAAAATAATATGGATGTTACTAACCCGAGCAGACGGAAATAACTTAGGAATAACGTTTTTTGATATTTGAAAATACTAGGCTAATAACATTTTATGTTATTTATAACAGGATTAGTTATTCGTCGTTATGATTTTTTTGTTATTGGATTGTTATTGTAGTAACAAACTAATAACATTTTTAGTTATTCTTCGAACAAATCTTTGTTATTATTTTTTGTTATTTTAACAACTAATCCGATCATCCCAATAACAGTTGGAGTTATTCTTCCATAACAAAAATTGTTATTCCAAAGTTGTTTTGGCTTTCAACCAATATCAGACCAATAACAAATTTTGTTATGATAACATAAACTGTTATTAAACCCTTATGCAAAAATTGATTTTTCAAGAAGATTTCATAACACTTTCTGTTATTTTAACAGTATTTGTTATTGAAATGGCATTAATTTTGTTATTACCGTCTGCCCGGGAAAGGATATTTGAGAAAAATTAGCAATCATCATTTCGGTTTGAAAACCCATTTTTATCACAAAAAATCAAAGGTGTTCAAATTACCCTCACATTTTTTGTGGGGTAATTTGAACACATTTTAACAGGGTGAGTTGAACAATTGATTTTTGAGCATATTTTTATCCTTTATTTTATAAATGATTTTCTTTGTTAACAACATTTCATCGAAGGGTTTTATACAGGTTTTGTGATTTCACAGTCCTTACTTCTTCAACCTTTTGAATATTTACATGGTTTTACAATTTCAAGATTTAACTTTATTTCGCAAATCGTGCGATGAGTTCAAAAACATTCCTAACCGGTGTTTAAATACCGTTATCAGAGGCGACATTGGATTGGGAGGGTGAGATTGGGTCATACAAATTTCGACATTTTTGTATGACCTAATCTCATCCCCCCAGAACCAATTTAAGTTCATCGGTAAAGCTTTCAAATGCAACTTAATTTTGAAGATTTTGCATTACAGAAATGAAAATTAACACACTTTTGCGTTAATTTTAAGCAGATTTTAGAGGCTGACTATAATCTAAATTGCAATCTTATAAAGGTAATTTATTTTTGAAATATTTTTTAACTGGCAAGGTTTGTCTCAAGATTATTATTCTCAAAACATGTACTGGGGTATGCAAAGTTCAATGAACTTTTTATGGAAAAAAGTTTCAAAAAGCAGTTACGTTAAAAATTTATATTTTGAATTCTGGGGTTAAAGTGTTCAAACTTAATTTTTAACTTCAAATCTGGAGTTTTTTTTTGAAAAGGTCCAATAAATCAAATTTTCAGTTTTTGCTTTTTGGGTGTTTTTTAATATCCCTGTCTCAAGGCGGTTTCAAAAACACCCAAAAAGCAAAAACTGGAAATTTGGTTTATTGGACCTTTTCAAAAATAAAAAAATCCAGGAATGTATTAAGGTTGCTGATATAGTTTTAAAGAAAAAAAATCATTGTTTTTATCAAGTTAACTAAGTTTAAAGCTTTAGAAAAATATATAATTTTTTGCTTAAATCGTGCAAAAGTCAGAATGTATACTAAAATTTCCAAATAATAGTTTTGTTTATAAAAATATCAATTTATATTGCATTTTAAACTGAATTCGGAGCACGAATCAATAGTTTACAAATTTTATCAGAATTTGTTCAACGGAAAATTCCTATAAATCTGATTGTTTTCCAAATTGTGTTTTAAACATTTTTTTTTGTGCAAAATTGTTTTAAAAAATCCGAAAATGTATTCCGTTTTGCGACTCAAGCTAATTTTCATTGAGAAAATCATGACATTTACAGAACATAAGAACATTTCGGTACATCAACATTCTCTCAACATTAGTTAACTATTTTTTAAACATTTCCAGGCGTCATCCACAAAGTATGCCACGCAAAAATCAGCCAAACCCCCCCCCCCCCCTCCCCCCTATGTCACACTTTGTCACACAAGGTTGAACCCCCCCTCAAAAAGTACGTCACATTTTCTCAGACCCCCCCACCCCCTTGTTTCTGATGGGATTTTTTATAGTTTTTATATCTTTAAACTCTCATAATTTCGGTATTTTTGGCAATTTTAAAATGAAAAAAAATTTTGTCTAGTTATTATTTTTTGCCTTCCTCACTGAGGTAAGGCTATAATCCTGCTCGAAAAATGAACTTTTGAAATTCAGCTCGTAGACCTATATTCATGTATACCTATCGACTCAGAATCGTAAACTGAACAAATGTCTGTGTGTGTGTATGTGTGTGTGTGTATATATGTATGTGTTCAAAATTCTTGCCAAGTTTTCTCAGCGCTGACTGGACCGATTTTGATCAAACCGGTTGCATTCGACTTGGTTTAGGGTCCCATACATCGTTATTGAATTGTTTGAAGTTTAGAAAAGTAGTTCAAAAGTTATATATAAAAATGTGTTTTCACATTTATCCGGATCTCACTTATATGCATGAAAACTATGTCCGGATCCATCATCCGACCCATCGTTGGTTAGGTAATCAAAAGACCTTTCCAACGAGTCCAAAACATTGAAGATCTGGCAACCCTGACTCGAGTTACGACCACTTAAGTGATATTTATGTACTTTTTTGAAGCCGAATCTCACTTAAATGTATGTAAACGAAGTCCGGATCCATCATCGACCCATCGTTGGTTAGGTAATCGAGAGACCTTTCCAACGAGTCCAAAACATTGAAGATCTGGCAACCCTGTCTCGAGATATGTCCTCTTAAGTGATATTGATGCACTTTTTTGAAGCCGGATCCCACTTAAATGTATTTAACCTATGTCCGGATCCACCATCCGACCCATCGTTAGTTAGGTAATCGAAAAACCTTTCCAACGAATCCAAAACATTGAAGATCTGGCAACCCTGTCTCGAGATATGGCCACTTAAGTAATATTTATGTACTTTTTGGAAGCCGGATCTTACTTAAATGTATGTAAACTATGTCCGGATCCACCATCCGACCCATCGTTGGTTAGGTTATTGAAAAATCTTTCCAACGAGTCCAAAACATTGAAGATCTGGCAACCCTGTCTCGTGATACAGCCACTTAAGTAATATTTATGAATTTTTTGGAAGCCGGATCTCACTTAAATGTATGTAAACTATGTCCGGATCCACCATCCGACCCATCGTTAGTTAGGTAATCGAAAAACCTTTCCAACGAATCCAAAACATTGAAGATCTGGCAACCCTGTCTCGAGATATGGCCACTTAAGTAATATTTATGTACTTTTTGGAAGCCGGATCTTACTTAAATGTATGTAAACTATGTCCGGATCCACCATCCGACCCATCGTTGGTTAGGTTATTGAAAAATCTTTCCAACGAGTCCAAAACATTGAAGATCTGGCAACCCTGTCTCGAGATATGGCCACTTAAGTAATATTCATGTACTTTTTGGAAGCCGGATCTTACTTAAATGTATGTAAACTATGTCCGGATCTACCATCCGACCCATCGTTGGTTAGGTTATCGAAAAACCTTTCCAACGAGTCCAAAACATTGAAGATCTGGCAACACTGTCTCGAGATATGGCCACTTAAGTGATATTGATGCACTTTTTGGAAGCCGGATCTCACTTAAATGTATGTGGGTAATTCTCCGCCAACTCACACAGCAGTTGCCCCGACCCCTCTTCGATTTGCGTGAAACTTTGTCCTAAGGGGTAACTTTTGTCCCTGATCACGAATCCGAGGTCCGTTTTTTGATATCTTGTGACGGAGGGGCGGTACGACCCCTTCCATTTTTGAACATGCGAAAAAAGAGGTGTTTTTCAATCATTTGCAGCCTGAAACGGTGATGAGATAGAAATTTGGTGTCAAAGAGACTTTTATGTAAAATTAGACGCCCGATTTGATGGCGTACTCAGAATTCCGAAAAAACGTATTTTTCATCGAAAAAAACACTAAAAAAGTTTTAAAAATTCTCCCATTTTCCGTTACTCGACTGTAAAAAATTTAGGAACATGTCATTTTATGGGAAATTTAATGTACTTTTCGAATCTACATTGTCCCAGAAGGGTCATTTTTTCATTTAGAACAAATTTTTTCATTTTAAAATTTCGTGTTTTTTCTAACTTTGCAGGGTTATTTTTTAGAGTGTAACAATGTTCTACAAAGTTGTAGAACAGACAATTACAAAAATTTTGATATATAGACATAAGGGGTTTGCCTATAAACATCACGAGTTATCGCGATTTTACGAAAAAAAGTTTTGAAAAAGTTGGTCGTCATCGATCATGGCCGTTCATGGTCACCCGCGACAGACACGGACGACGAAACAAAGAGAAACGCAAAAAGTAACATTTTCAAAACTTTTTTTTTGTAAAATCGCGATAACTTGTGATGTTTATAAGCAAACCCCTTATGTCTATATTGTAGTGGGTCGACACATGCAACGTATCATTTAACGCTGACTCAAATTACAACACTTGAGTCAGTAACAAATTATTTATGTTCTACTTCTTGGGCGACCTTCTTGTGGCCCACATTCTGTGACACTTTGAAGTCAGCAGTTGCTTTCCGTGTTGTGTTTAACACTGACCCTCTTTGATGGGTACCAGATGTTGACAAACATGCACCGAGCACTTTGTTATATTCAAGCGACCACCGAAAGAGTACTCGATGGTAAATAGCCAAAAAGTAGGTGTGGCTTATTAGCCATCTTGTTCTAGGAATTCACCACAGCCAACAAGGCTTAAGTTTAAGTTAGCAATAAGTTTGAAGTTAAAATAAAGATCATTCCTAGTTCCACCGTCAACCGTGTTAGATGTCTCATTTGTATCACCTTACCCTCCTTACATAACATGGCGATCCTGCCAGCTCTAACAAAAGTTTTTCTTTGTCGGGAATTCAAAGCTTAAAGTGAAGACTAAAAGTGAATGAAATATTCACAACAGTGATTTATGCCAGTGTAGTGAATTGTAAAGTAGCAAAAGCATTAAAATGAGTTGGTTTAGCAGTGAAGTGAATACTGTTAAAATTACAGATCATGTAAGCGCCATCGCGCTTGTGGTACTAGCTGCAGCAGCAATAATTTACATGCTGGGTAAATTTTTTGCCAAACACGTGCAAAGAACGGCAACGGCCGCCGCGAGTCGTGAGACTAGGTTGAATAATATCGCTACGCAGCGATAAGTGAACATTGATTTAAACAAAGAGAAGAAAGTTTGTGAATAAACATTTAAAATCAAATTGAAGAAAAAAAAAATCAGTAAAAAAAAAGCATGATGAACATGAAGAGTGAAAGTGAAAAATTGAAAATTAATATCTAAAAAAAAGGAAGCAGGATGAACACAAAAAGTGAAAGTGAAAAATTGAAAATTAATATCTAAAAAAAAATTTTTGTGATGATATTGATGACAAAAAAAAATATCACAACAGCAAGAGGAGCGTCGGTTGTGAGTACGGTCCGTACTACCACAATCCGGATGTAGACTCTATCCTGAAAAGAAGAGAAATAAAACAAATCAGGGAAGCGCCGGTTGTGGGAACGGTCGGTTCCGTCACAACCCGGGTTGCAGGCCCTTGGCAATTCAACAAGCATCAAACATCAAATGAGCAGGAGAGCAATGGTTGTGAGAACGGGCGGTTCTGACACAAGCCATATGCAGATCCTCAAGGCGAACACCATCAATAACCAACCAACATCTCATCGCAGAAGGGAAGCGTCGGTTGTGGGAACGGTCGGTTCCGTCACAACCCGATAAGCAGGCCCTGGGAAAATGATTGGATCAACTGGAGATGTCCGAATCATCAAAGCGTGAGAATACTTTAAATGGAACTACATTTTGAAAAGTTATCAAAAATATTAAATAATTTATCAAAAGCCCCAACTAGGAGGTATAGAAATAGTACATTAATTGCCAAATTACACGAGGCTAAACAAGTATATAATGCAGCAATAATCGAGATAGAACTCTATAAGGAGTCGGAACAATTACAATTATTGAAGAATTTAAGATATCTCTACGGAGAAGCATATACAAAACTTACGGCACGGCTCGATAATAATATTGAGCCGCTTTCTTTTAAAAATTTAGTGAACGTAATACTAACAATTAATAAGCTATACAGAAAGGTAAAAATGGCGAATACATTAGATTTGTCATTAGCTATTCGCGTCGTGGGTAAATACGACGGCGACGCAGCCGAGTTGGAAAACTGGCTCAACGACGTGACGGTTCTCCGAGCGGGGCAATCAACTGTCGATGAAGCGGTGTTTGTTCAATTTATGAACAACCGTTTAACTGGTGCTGCCCGCGGTGAGTTAACGGGAATAGCTACCATTATAGAAGCACGAAATACCTTAAGATCGCGATTTGGGATTAAATTAACCCCAGTTGCCGTGACAGCCGAGTTACGGGGGTTGAAACAAAAAGGCAAATCTTTAGTCGATTTCGGGAATGAAATCGAGAAAGTGGCAGCTAGGTTAGCCGCAGCGTGGGTATCGAAACAACCACAACTTTTCCCAACTGAGGCAGCCACGCGGCCCATAGTCGAACCAATTGCTGTAGAAGCTTTTATAAATGGTCTTAAGGATCAATCGAAAGTATTGCAAATGCGGTCAAGGAATCCGGAAACCTTAACCAAAGCATTGTCGGATGCTCTGGAGATACATGCGCAGCCCATGCCCGAGGAAGTCATGTGGACCTATGCCAGTTATAGTAACCCAGGTTTCCGAGGCCGAGGCCGAGGAAAACGTAATAAAAACAGAGGAAATCGTGGTTATCAAAATAACCAAAATAGAAACTATGAACAACAAAATGGTAATCAGCAAGGTTACAATAACCAGCAGCAGCAAGGCTACAACTCGAATCGAGGCCACCGTGGAAATCGAGGTTATCAACATAACCGAGGAGGTGGTAATCGAGGAGTTGCTAACGTGGTTCAGGAAGATCCGCGACCCCAACAGCAGCAACAACTACAACCTCAGCAACCACGTGAAGAGGTTAATGTAGGCGAGTTTTTTCGTGCATAGTTCAAATGCCGAAAGAGCCCTACGCCTAAAATTTAAAATTAATAACTCGGAAATTTCGTTAATAGTAGACAGTGGAGCATCTTGTTGTCTACTAGACATAAATTATTTACCCCAAAAATTTCGTGAAAAAATCAATGCTACGCAGTCCATAGAGGTTCGTGGTTTAAACGGAGTTACGCACACTCTTGGCACTGTAACATTGTTTATAGAATATAATGGTTATGAATACCCCATAACATTTCATATTGTTGAAAACCTATCACCTTCTATAGTAGGATTGGTTGGAATGAATTTTTTAAGAAAGTTCGGAGCAGTAATAGATTTTGAAAATTCTACTATGATTTAACGGGAACCATTGTTCCATGAAAACTTCGTTATACCCGCAAGAACGGAAGTAGTAACATTTATTGAAACAAGTTTTAAGGAGGATTTAGTTATTTAGTTAAATCAAGAAATAGAACCTTTAGTTTTTATAGCTAATGCGTTAGTTTCTCCGGTCAACGGAAAGATTCCGGTTAGACTGATGAATTTGAAAAATAAAGCTGTAAAGGTAAATGACTTGAAACTTTTGGCCAAACCTTTTAAAAATTATGATTTGATAAAAATAGGTAGTGCTTATCCTCATAATGTAGACAGAGCAAACAAACTTTTATCAGAATTAAATTTTGATGGAATTAATGAAAAAGATAAAGTTGAAATTACTAAACTTTGTTTGAAATTTAGTGATATATTTTGTTTAACAGATGACAAAATAACTGTTACAAAAATTTATCAGCCATCTTTGAAAGTTAAACCGGATACACAACCAGTGTATACCCGTCCATATAAGTTACCACAATCTCAGCGTGATGAGGTACAGAGACAAGTTGATAAAATGCTAAACGACAATATAATCGAAGAGACTGTATCAGAATGGAATAGTCCTTTGTTATTAGTTCCTAAGAAATCAACTGACGATAGTAAAAAATGGCGGTTAGTCATAGATTATCGTAAGTTAAACAACGTTTTACAGGATGATAAATTTCCACTTCCAAATATTGAGGAAGTTATAGAATCTTTAGCAGGAGCAAAATATTTTTCGCATTTGGATCTAACTCAAGGTTATTATCAATGTGAGATAAGACCGGAGGACAGATCCTGTACTTCATTTTGTACTAATAGGGGACAGTACCAAATGACTCGTCTACCTATGGGTTTAAAAAATAGTCCTTCAATTTTCTCAAGATTGATGACCGTTGCAATGGCTGGTCTCAATATGGAAAGGTGTTTAGTTTATCTTGATGATATAATCGTCTTTGGCAAAACACTTGAAGATCACAATCGAAATCTTTTTGATGTTTTCGAACGATTACGACAAACTAATTTGAAATTAAACCCGTTGAAATGTAACTTTTTGAAGAAGGAGTTGATCTATTTGGGTCATACTGTTTCTGAAGAAGGTATCAAACCAGATCCTTCGAAAATTGAAATAATTAAAAAATGGAGCAGCCCTAAAACGGCTGATGAAGTAAAGAGATTTGTAGCTTTTTCTAATTACTATAGAAAGCACATCAAAAATTTTGCCAAACTTTGCAGTCCTTTAAATAGACTAACAAGAAAAGGTGTAGATTTTGAGTGGTCGGAAGAATGTGAAAACAGTTTCCAACATTTGAAAAATTGTTTTATTACTCCACCAATATTAGATTATCCAGATTTTTCGGATAAAAACACATTTACTTTACACACAGATGCATCAGGAAAAGCTATTGGTGCTGTTTTAAGCAACCAAAATGGTAGACCTATTGCATTTGCGAGTAAAGCATTGAATAAAGCTGAGATAAACTACAGCACAATTGAAAAAGAACTACTTGGAGTGGTTTGGGCAATCAGACATTTCAGACCATATTTGTATGGGAGAAGATTTGATGTTTATTCAGACCACCGTCCTTTAGTTTATTTATTCACATTAACTGACCCTTCGAGTAGATTAACCAAATTTCGGTTAGCACTCGAAGAATATAAATTTGATGTCATATACAAAAAGGGATCAGAAAACGTGATAGCGGACGCGTTGTCACGTATTTCTATTGAAGATCTCCAGGCACTTACGCCTCAAATAAATTTTGTGTGTACAAGAGCACAAAATAAAAATAAAATTAAATCAGCTGAGAAAATCGAAGATAAAAGTGAGGTTGCAACAGATTACATACAAATCCAAATTGGAAGTAATGAAAATGAATTTAAGATTGAGGATGGAACTCTGATTATTAACCCTAAAACGTCAATATCTCACCTACGGGGAGTATTGAAACGACTAGTGGTGTTTACAGAAAAGAATCCGATAAAAGGCCTAGTCGTGCAAAATACGCAGACATATAAAAAAATAAAAGAGCAAATAGAAGCTCTAAAGATAAATGGTATACCACCTATCATTGTAATAGGAAATGAAATAAAACATGTTGAAAATAAAGATGAGCAACAACTTATCATTAATAATTACCACATATTGCCAACTGCAGGGCATGCTGGTATAAAACGAACACAAAATACCATCAAACAAAGATATTACTGGAAATCCATGGACCAGGATATCTCAAATTTTATTAAAAAGTGTGTGAAATGCCAACAAAATAAGTCTTTCCGCACAAAAGTACCTATGACAATGACAAGCACAGCAAAAACTGCTTTTGAAAAAATATTTTTGGACATTGTTGGTCCATTATTACCAGACGCCTACGGAAATCAGTACATACTGACTACCCAGTGCGATCTGTCAAAATTCATAACTGCAACGCCAATTATTGACAAGTCAACAAATGCAGTGGCCAAAGCATTTGTTGAAGCAATAATTTTAAATTATGGCGTTCCCGACCAAATATTGACGGACAGAGGTACAGAATTCATGTCCTCTGTTTTCACAAAAAATTTGTGATATGCTGAAAATTGAGAAACTCAATTCAACAGCATATCACCATGAAACAATCGGAGCGTTAGAAAATTCGCATAAAGTGCTTGGGAATTTTCTACGAATCCAAACAAATAATTCTTATGGATATTGGTCTGCTTGGGTGCCGTATTATAAATTCGCTTATAATACAACTGTGCACAGCGCAACCAGTAAAACTCCATACGAGTTAGTATACGGAAAATTGTGCAATCTTCCAACTGAGTTACAAGGAGAAACAGAAATAAGTCCTGTGTATAACATAGATGACTATTCTGCTATTCTAAAATTTAAAATTCAAACATCGCAAAAACAAGCACGCGATTGTTTACTAAAAGCCAAACAAAACCGATCAAAAAAAGACACAAACAAAACTGATCGTTATGTTATTAACGATCTAGTTCTTGTAAGAAATGAAACAGGTTCAAAATTAGAACAAAAATTTGACGGACCATACAAAGTCTTGGATGATTTAGGTGTAAACCTAAAGATTCAAACTAATAATAAAATAGATATTATTCACAAAAATAGAGTTAGAAAATTCATTTAAAAAAAAAGAGGGAAAGAAGACAACAAAAAAAAATATAATAATAATAAAAAAAATAGAAAAATACAAAATTTAATATTTCTATTGTAACAAAGCATAAACACAAACACATGAATAATATTGTAACAAGACACACATATTGTACACACACACACATATAAATAATATTGTAACAAGACACATATATTGCAACTCTATTATAGTTACACACTAAATCATAAAACATTAAAAATAATCACTACAGGATAATTTTTAATTTTTCCAAGAAGAGGCGTGTAGTGGGTCGACACATGCAACGTATCATTTAACGCTGACTCAAATTACAACACTTGAGTCAGTAACAAATTATTTATGTTCTACTTCTTGGGCGACCTTCTTGTGGCCCACATTCTGTGACACTTTGAAGTCAGCAGTTGCTTTCCGTGTTGTGTTTAACACTGACCCTCTTTGATGGGTACCAGATGTTGACAAACATGCACCGAGCACTTTGTTATATTCAAGCGACCACCGAAAGAGTACTCGATGGTAAATAGCCAAAAAGTAGGTGTGGCTTATTAGCCATCTTGTTCTAGGAATTCACCACAGCCAACAAGGCTTAAGTTTAAGTTAGCAATAAGTTTGAAGTTAAAATAAAGATCATTCTTAGTTCCACCGTCAACCGTGTTAGATGTCTCATTTGTATCACCTTACCCTCCTTACATAACAATATATCAAAATTTTTGTAATTGTCTGCTCTACAACTTTGTAGATTATTGTTACACTCTAAAAAATAACCCTGCAAAGTTAGAAAAAACACGAAATTTTAAAATGAAAAATTTTGTTCTAAATGAAAAAATGACACTTCTGGGACAATGTAGATTCGAAAAGTAAATTAAATTTCCCATAAAATGACATGTTCCAAAAATTTTTACAGTCGAGTAACGGAAAATGGGAGAATTTTTAAAACTTTTTTAGTGTTTTTTTCGATGAAAAATACGTTTTTTCTGAATTTGGAGTACGCCATCAAATCGGGCGTCTAATTTTACATAAAAGTCCCTTTGACACCAAATTTCTATCTCATCACCGTTTCAGGCTGCAAATTATTGAAAAACACCTCTTTTTTCGCATGTTCAAAAATGGAAGGGGTCGTACCGCCCCTCCGTCACGAGATATCAAAAAACGGACCTCGGATTCGTGATCAGGGACAAAAGTTACCCCTTAGGACAAAGTTTTACGCAAATCGAAGAGGGGTCGGGGCAACTTTTCCCGATTTCGTGTGAGTTGGTAGAGAATTACCCATGTAAACTATGCCGAATCCATCATCCGACCCATCGTTGGTTAGATGATCGAAAAACCTTTCCAACGAGTCCAAAACATTGAAGATCTGGCAACCTTGTCTGTTGTTATGATTACTTAAGTTATATGTGTGTATGTTTTTTCTGGATTCAAAAAAATAGCTGAAATATGTGTCCAAACCACTCATATTACCCATTGTTGGTAAAAAGTGAGAAAGGCATCAACCACATAGGTGGATTAAGTTAGTTTTTGGAATAAACATTGCGATATAAAAAACAGTTTTGTATCATTTAAAAATTAGAAGACCTGGTATAACATTCAAGTATAAAAAAAATCTTGAAAACTGTTTTGACAGCTAATAAGTTCGAACCATTTTAGCAGTTTTCTTATGAACACCCTGCTTTCAAAGCATTTATTTTTATTAAGCAAGAATTTGCAAAATATTGGAGTTCCAGCTGAAAAAAATGTGACTATATAATAAATTATAATGTGATACCGTCATCAGAATTTCTGCATTTTTGTATGACCCAAACTCACCCTAGACCCAATGTCACCCCTGATGACGGTACTTCTAAATAATAGTAAGCAAACAATTTCAGAAAAGAGGATTTTATTTCGAATTAATATTATGCAATCATAATAAAAACCTAGCGTGACGTCACAGTCTCGCAAACCTCCCCCTCCCCCCTTCGTCACATCTTGTCACACCTAAGATAACCCCCCCCCCCCCCCCCTAAGAGCGTACGTACTTTATGGATGACGCCCAAATTCTATGAAAGTTATTCAAGTTATATACCATTCCGTACGGATTCAATTTGTACTCTTAAATTGCGGAAAAATCTCAAACTATGAAAGTCACAACGGCAAATATTGTTACCCCCGCTTACGATATCGTAAAATCGGCGAGAAATTTAAATGTTTTGTAATTAGCGTGTTACGAAATATAATTTTTTTTTGCCGTAAAAAAACACTTGCCAACTCATAATGTTAAATTTTCTGAGAATCTTAACACTTTTTCGTGACGGCTAGTTTAAAATCAAATTCAAGATTTTCGTGAGGATTTGAAATCACATTTGTTAATTTATCTATGTTTATCTAATCTAATCTAATCTAATCTAACACAAACGCAGCCAGTCCGATGAAAGCATGCCGGAAAGTCTTTTGATCAGATTACGCCCCAAGCACTTTTCTTGTCATTATTAATAATTGCAGTACATCCGAGAACACCCGAAAATGTATTGCAAAAATTAAAGCAACCAGCCCTACTACGTTGTGTTTACCGCAGAGAGGATTCTGAGAACGGATCACACATTTCACAGAACCTACAGGGGAGGAAGGATGCGTGGACATACCGTACCAAACGCTCCAGTTTACAGTTGCATATGTGTTTTGTATAATGTGTTAAGTGTAAAATATAGTGTGGTTATATAATCAATTAAATATAATTATGCAATATAATGATCATTTAATAAAATCCCTTCACCTATATATAATAACCGCGCACCCAAGCACACAAACAGCGACACAAAAGAAATGAAAACGAGCATGCAAAAATAAGATAGCGCATCCTAATCTTGTTAATTTATCTATGCGGATGTTAAATTACAAATCTATAATAATTAAGTTTAGATTTGCTGAAATAAAAAGCAAATAAATTCTTGTATATAAAGTTTCCTCACTGAGATTTTGTAAATATTTTGATTTTTTTTTTGCAAGTAGGTATGTGTAATTTTGTTGCTTTCTTATTTCTATTTTCATACAAAAAACTGTTGAACTTTCATGTTTTTAAAGAAAGCCGACTTATTTATTGTTCAAGAAAGAAAATTACTTAAAAAATTAAGTTACAGGAAGGCTTTAAATTCTTGTTGTAAGAAATTAAAAAAAATTGCAACTAAATGATTATTTCTACTTTCAGATTTTGTAAGAAAAGGTTTCAGTACTTTACGTTAGGTTAAACTTTTAATTGAAGCAATTCACTTACAATTATCTAAATAACAGCAGAATAACTGCTTGCCACGAATCTTGCTAGCCAAAGGCAAACTTTTTTCAAACTATCGATCCAAAACCGTTGCACCAGTCTGGTTCTGTTTTTCTTCGTCACAAATTTCGCTGACGAAAAGAGAAGGCAAACTTTTCGAAAAAGTTAAAAGGAAAGAATAAACGAAAAGCAAAAAAAAAACAACAAACAGGTCCTCGGATTCTGGCTCTTCGCTCTTTTCCGATTCTACCTGGAAACTTTGAACTGGCAAAACGTGAAGAGCTTTCAAAATTTTGCCAAAATTTATTCAGCTGGTAGAACGTCGCAGGCACCCCGGAGGCAAGTGCACATCTCAAGTGCACCTGATGGTTGTTGGTGGCCAAAAAGCGGGCCTCCTGAAGAGACAGAGAACGAAAAACACATAAACTGAATTAGCAAAATTATTCCTGCCTGATGCATTCTTGATCAGGTTTGCCAGGCGATAGTGCGTCCGATGGACACGCAGAATTTTATGGACGGTTGTGTGGACCTTCATAAATGTTCTCGTTGCGTGACGATTAGTGTAAATATGAACGACTTAATTTGAAAATATTTCAAGATTGGTATGAATTTGAAATTGAGTTATTTTCGAAATTTGTATTCGTAATTTAGCCGTAATTTAGTATATTTGAAGAATGTCTTTCCTTTACAGCAATCAGGACAAGTTTTTTTTCGTTCTCCAGAAGATTTATTAGTTTATTGCCCTCGTTTTCACAGCAGTTGATCCCTTTTCTTTCTTCACATTCGATCCCACTTCAAACGCGGGGACACACACTCTTCGTTGACGAGAAAAACCTCAAATACTTAAAATATGCCGCCTTCTTCCACGTCCCTTGCGTCCTGCGACCTCATAAAGGCAGACCGACAAGAAAGAAATAACACATTTCCGAAAGGAAAACGGAGAAAATTTATTGATGTTGCATTTTGAGCCCTTCCCCTTTTTCTCACAACTTTGAAACTTTCTCCCTCCAAAGAAATCCTTAAGCAATATGTTTGTTTAGATTTGTTTACCGTTGTTTTCCAATCCGTTTCATTCCCGTCAAAAATCGGGCCACAGTTGTTAAAAGGGAACCGACGAGGGCGAGATTGAGATCTCAAAGTGGAATATTTATTACTCAATGACCCGAAGAAAAAATATTCATCACAACTCAAACACAGCCAACATAACAAATTACTCAAATTGAGGGCGACTCCCTAAATTTTCATGGGTATTTAACTGTGAGGTTACTGTTTGTTGGGTGCATATTTACAGTCACTTCAATCAGGGAGGAAAATTGATGCATTTTGTTTCCCCCTTTTGGGATCATATAACACAGCCTGCAGATTGCTCTTCAATTATCAAATTGACACTTGCAGCATCGCAGGGATGGAAAGTTTCCCTTTGGTTTTTTAATAGATGAACAAGAGGAAATTGGGAAGTTAACTGTTAATTTTACACACAATTAGACGTCAAAGTATTCTCCAGCATAATTAAGGCACAATAGTCAATGAATACGAAGATTTCTTCAAATTTAGTATGCATTTAATAACAAGTAATTTAATTTTATTCAGTTAACACTATACTGAATTCACCTGAAGGCATTTCAAGCTTTCCTCACCATAACATTGTATTGTCCAATTCTAGAGTTTTTTTTGATTAGGTCCTATAAATATATGAAAGACAATAGTTTATTGGTCCTTTTAAAAAAAAACTCTGGAATTGGAATACAATGCAAAATAGCAATGCTGTTAATCGATGAATCAACGTCATCGATGTCGTTGATCGTTGATTTAAACGTAATCGTAATCGCAGCCATCGTTGATTTAATCGTCAACGTCAACGGAGTCGTTGATTTAAACGGCGTTGGTCAACGCGTTGATTATCGATAATCAACGCGTTGATCAACGGCGTTCTTTTATAGTTTTCTAGAGTTTTTTGAGGAAAGAACGATTTTTTCATAAATGTTTTGATTGGGAAACATTCTCAAATTGATGTGGCATGGTTGCTCGGGGATCCGTGTGTACCAAGAGGACCGAAGTGACCGGATTTTAATCGTAATTAAAGCCCTATCTAATTGCTGGTCACTTCCATCTCCACTTTGGTTCCCAAGTCCAACTAGGATTTTCTTAAGTAAATGACACCGAGGACGGACAATTGGTAACCGAGATACGGTCGGATTTTCTCCGGATTTATTGTTCCGGCGGGTCCAGTAAGAGTCTCGCGTGGCTAAATATCGACAGAATTTGTTTTTCTATTATACAATACTGAATTGATTTCATGACCCATGTTCCAGAACCCAGTTTAAGATTGGCCAAGATGTCAAACTTCGTGACAGACCGGAGTAGCCTACTGTTATTGATCAATGAGTAAACAAAATATTATGACCTACTGCGATCGATTTTCGGCACCACACGAAAGATTTATCTCTTGGGATTCGATCGAAACTCATTGACTATCAACAGTAGGCTACTCCGGACACACGGATCCCCGAACAACCATGCCACATCAATTTGAGAAAGTTTCCCAATCAAAACATTTATGAAAAAATCGTTCTTTCCTCATAAAACTCTAGAAAACTATAAAAGAACGCCGTTGACCAACGCGTTGATTATCGATAATCAACGCCGTTCAAATCAACGACTCCGTTGACGTTGACGATTTAATCAACGATGGCTGCGATTACGATTACGTTTAAATCAACGATCAACGACATCGATGATTTAACGCCGTTGATTTCAACGATTAACAGCATTGATAAGGGGGTCCTGGCCGGGTCAAAGCTATCCTCAAGGATGGGAAGGATCGTTAGTAAACACCTATCTAAAGTGCGCAAGGACCCCTACGTCACCTTAGTGTTTGTAGGGAGGTTTTGGACTCAATGTTAGTAGGAGAGGTAGAACCCTAGGATACGTTTCGAAAGGCGTTGCGGGTTGGTTGTAACAGTATTCTTAATTCCAGTCTAGGCTCACCAAGTCGCCAAGGCCTAGTGGTTAGCATTTTTGCTTACCAATCCAAAGGACGGTAACAAACACAAAATTATCTGTTGTATTCTCTCGATTTTTTCACAGAGACAAATTTAAAAGTAATTTTCAGATTGTGGAACATGGATTTTACTCACAGTCCAAACCTTGGTCCAAACACTTTGATTTAAGAAATAATACTTTTCAACAAAAATTTTAATGATATTTTCTTAATTTGGAACGATTTGAGAGACAGAATATATGATTAGAAAAGTTATACATTTTCTTAACGTTGTATGATTATTTTACAACCAGTCAAGCCATTAATTGATCCTCACACTTATTGTTGCTGTTCTACACAATTTTGTAACAAACTATCAATCAAAAGCAAGATTAGAATAAAATACGTTTTTTTAATTTCCCGGGAATTTCCGGGATTTCCGTTTCCCGGGAAATTTGTAACCCCGGAATATTGGACGCTCTGATGTCAAGAATCATCTCTAATAAGGTAGATCCAAAGCAGATGCATCTACCCTAAGTTACAATGAAAAAGGCATTTCCAAGTTTTTTCCAAGGGAGATACAGCCGGTTGAAGTTGCATTTCCAATTTTTTTAACCCCGTTGGGGCTACAAGTGTTAACATCCTAACGCCCAAGGCTCGAAAAAAGTTGGAACGGTTACTTCAACTCAACGGTTCTCGGGCATAACTCAACCAATCAAGATGATTCTTCTTTCCAGTGATTTGTTAGGATGTCTAGATGATTCAAGAACTTTTCAGATCTTAATTTGGTGAAATCTGTAATTTTTGCGATCAAAAACATCTGTCCAACTTTTTTTTCGCTTGTAAAAAAAATTCGCCAAAAAATCCGCGGAGGCAGTCGTTTTAAAAAAGGTGGAACGATGTTTTCGGTCGCAGAAATTACAGATTTGTTCAAAACAAGTTCTGCAAAATTTTAGGATCATCTAGACATTTTTACAAATCACTGGAAACAAGAATCGTCCCGATTGGTTGAGTAATGCTCGAGAACCAGCGAGTTGAAGTTACCGTTCCACCTTTTTTGGGAGGCTTGAGCGTCCGTGTAAGTTGGACATGCGTTGGACGTTCCAGTGTTAATCGGTTTTTCATCGAAAAAAAGAAACAAGAACAGTTTTAAAATCTCTGCCATTCTTCGGAACTCAACTGTTAAAAATTGTGGGATCCAATCTCACCACCAGACCTGATATCACCAGCTTGCTCAGGGTTACCAGGTTGCAATTCTGTCCATTTGCCGATATAAAATCCAGAAAAAAAATCTGGCATACAAAAAATCACCAGTGACGGACTCTTTAAAAATTGCCAAATAATCTAAAATGAAATTAAGAATATTTTTTAAATAAGCAAAGATGCATTAAAATTCAATTCTATCAAAATATTTCGATTAGGTTCCATCTTTCAACTCGAAGAGTTATATAAAAACAAACCTCAATTTCAAATAACTAACAAAATAATTATACTTCTTATTGTGCAACTATGAAAAAAGCTAAATATCAATGAATTCATGCAAAAAAAAAAAATCTCTTCAAATTAAACTTCTTTTTCTAGATCTTTGAATAAAGTTTGAAAGAACTTATTCTATTATAAATGCAAAATTAAACGTCATACAAATAGTTAACAATTCAATGAAAATTTTAATGAATAATTTGTAAAGTGCCCTGATGAAATTGGGGTAATTTGTGAAGGAGGAGAGATTTTTCATTTATTCCATGCTAAAAATTATAAGCAAAATTTATGTTTTAGATCATTTATGTCGATGTACACATTGCGATATAATTCTTATTAGTTTTTAGCGACTCGTTTGAGTCAATTTTATGAAAAAAAAATGCTCCTGTTCTGTGAATTTGATGGTTTTTCAAATGCTTAAAAGTACGGTTAACTAAAAACTATTAATTCTGTAGTAACTATTCAAAAGGACGTCCCCTTGAATGTAAATAGTCTATCCAACTTGCTTTAGTGACAGTTCACGTTGAGTGCGAGTGGGATAAGCAGTATGTTTAAACAAGAATTACTATTTTTTTCAGAAGAATCCGGCCAAAACGCCATTTTAAGTTTTCATGCGACTTTTTCAAATGTTAAGCTAGATTTTCGAAACTTTTTACTATTTTTCCCAAATAGCCAAACTCATCATCTTTCTTTTGCGTCTAAGACAGCTAAAATCGGATGAAATGGCGCGGAGATATGATTTTTTGAAAAAAGAGGTTTTTGCGAAAAATTACGAAAATTGCCATTTTTCGAACCACCCTAGCACGATGTAGGTCACCCTAGCATGAGCATGAGCATGAGAGACCACCCATGGTTGTCCTTCTCCGTTGCTGAACAGGACCGTAATATCCTATCAATACAACCGACCATACGCTTGAACGATCTAATGGTGTTTCCCTTATCAACAGCATGTATGAATGCGTTGAAAAGATAAAACATCATGATCATTAAAACTAGATCTGAAGCAAATAGGTAACAGTCATTGGCCACCAACGGCGCCCGCCATGTCAGTTTGTAGATCTCGGGGGATTGGGACGGGAATGTTAGTTAGCACAGCTTTCTACCAAGGGTGGGTTCTATACGATATCCACACCCCCACGTGTGCCGGAAAACTACTTCTACTTGGGATTTTGTTAGTGGGTAAGGGTAATGGCCAGGATTCAACATAGAGGATGATGATGCGACCCAATAATCAATAAATTTTGTTTAATAGTGTGATGTATTATGCATTCTCAAGGCAAACAGTCGGAGTTTGCGGATGAGATTATTCCCGGTTATTTGGTGTTGAGTTTAGCATAAATGATTCAATCTTAGACAGCCGGCTGTGGAAAGATAAAACCAAATAAAATGCGAAAACGCGAAACCGCCCGGACCGAAAAACACACACAATCGAAAACGGCAACGAAAATCCTGCGTGATGACCGCGACGCGCACCGTTCAAATCCTCCAAAGCAACTCCTAGCACGATGTAGGTCACCCTAATGGCCAAACAAAAAAAATACGGGTCTAATTATTTTGGCCAAGGAACCCCCAGAAAAAAATTGAGCCCGATCGGAGAACTTTTTATTCAGTTTAGGCTCTTTTGAAATGGAATTGCTGTATATATATATATCTGAAAATAAATTTAATGACCTTCAGTCTAATTCAAATCGATTCCAATTGAACTCTAAATCTGATTAAAATTCTCTTACTATATCTTTATGGCATCAAATCTTCTGACCTGACCTGACATCAGTTGACCGAAATATTACTCCCCAGAGGGTCATCAGCTGGTCCCAACTATCCTGTCCCCCTTTCCAGGAGAGACAATTTCCAAGAATAACAGTCTCACGTTTCAAAACATAAATATACACACACACTCATCCCCATTACAAACCCTGATGAGCAAGTAAGCTACAAAACAAGCACCGCATTGAACCCCCTCGGGGGAAATTGATGCCTTTCCTTTGCAAGTACCACGTAATTGTCGGTTGACATCCTTTCTTGTATCCACCCCTCTCCTATCCTTCGTTTGTCACCACGTGAGCACGCCAAATTACGTGCAAGAGGTTCACCCCTAACCGGTGCCGAAAGCCAGATTTAATCAAATGTTACGAAAGTTTTGAGTGATAAGTGCACGGTGAAAAAAGTTCACGTAATTTTACACGTATTGTTGGGTAAGTTGGTTTTCTTACAAGTCAGTTAAAAGCTCTATATTTTTCATGGTGAATCTAATTGATGCTCACTTCCACCCTGTCATTAATTTTAAGGACAAGTACCCGCAACAATACCCACTTTTGTCGTGGTTGTTGTTGCTGCTGTAAGCAGGTAAAATTATGCATTTATTATGATAAAGCAAAACCTGTTTGTCTGCACTGAACAACAACCTGAATGCTCATCACGCGTTGATGCGTAAAGGATCTCATCGGAATAACACATCCACACGTGGTTCGAGTACTTTTTTCTGCTCGTCCTGATGCTCAGAAATGCACGAATGGTTCGAAACATATCAATTATGCATTGAATTCGCGTGGGTTGAGTTGAGAGTGTTGAAATGCGGCTCACTGAAAAAAAAGGAAAGGAGATCATTAACTCAGAGTGGTTAACAAAATATGATGGCAATGAAAGGGTAATCACTGTTGGAGCGAAAAATATGAACAGCTTTTGAGCAAATTAAAATGCTTTTAAGAGTGGTATTGTGTTTAACATTTTTAATTGACCTCTGACTTAATTTGCATATGGGAATAAAAGAGCTTCAACCGAGGATTGCTTTTCAAGCTTTTTAAAACTACACAGAGAGACTATGCCCAGAAATTTTAACAATTAAAATTGTTGATTTAACCTTCGTAAATTTTAACAAAAAAGTACTTGTTACTGCCAATTTTCAGTTAAAATAACCAAAATTCAGTATTAATTTAATAACCTGTTTGTTGAAAATGCTGAAGGCAAAGAGCTTCCCGAACTCGAATGAACGTGCTCGACTGTTAGCTTTGGTTTTAGGAAAATCAAAAATTTTGTTGGTTGAATATAACTAACAATTGGTTGAATATTAAAAAGATGAACTTGGGTTTATTTACGTCTGTCATTTGAAGTCAAGATTCGAACGAGAGTGGTCGATTTGTTGAGTTTGTGTTGTGTGAGAGGATGTGAAAGGTGAAAATCACACTATTTGGCTAATGTTGAAGTGGCAAATCAAAGTGAACACTGTTGCAACTGTGGAGGTGCAATTGGTGAGTAAGTTTTTAATGATTTCTTTGCAGGTGATAAACTATGAAGAGCAAGACGAGGACATTCGCAATGAGGACCTCTGATGCGAGGGGACTTTATGATGATGTTTGAAGGAAAGAGAGGAGCAGTGGAAAGAAGAGGCGGGCCAACTTTTGCACGACAATACTTGCACGGGCGAATTAAAAAAAAATGGTTAATCTAAGTAAGTATGGGTTTGTTTTTACACAACAATTTATATATTGTGATTTTAATTAGAAAACTGAAACATCAAAAACCTTCGTGCTTACAAAGGATAACATTTTAATGAACCATTATTTTTTCAGATTCATCAACCATGGAAATGCGTACAGTCATCCCACATATTCGGAAAACGCACAAATTCGGAACACTTTTGTGATAATTTGTCAATAGCATGCTGCAAAACAAACAAAATGCATCTTTTCTGGTGACCCTACTATTTTTAGGACCTTTATTTTTACATTCTCTTGCTATAACACTAGTAAAAGTAATATACTTTTAAAACAAAAAAATGCATTTCAAGACTATTTTATTGGGAGCAGCAAAACACTGCCTCTAAATTGTCTGTACGTAAAAATTTACAGTCGGTCAATACATCAATCGAAAGATCGCAAGAAAAGTATTCACATGAATGTAAAAAGCAAATCATTATGTTCAATTATCGATGTCTTACGATTTTTTGAACGTTGGTCGATCTGTAAACTGTTCCGAATATGAGGGATGACTGTACACATAATATCAAAATAAAAAATAAATGAAGGGAAATTTCTAAAAAATAAAATTTATAAAAGATATACAAAGGAAAATAATTAATATTTTAAAAATGCTGTTGAAAGAAGACTGCTTAATAAACTGGTAAGTAAAACTCAAAATATAATTTTCAGGAATCAGAGTACGTTGAATAAATTGAATCAAATGCAATGAAAGTGTGTTGTCAAAAGTAGTTTTTAAATTAACGCAAGCTCGGTAAGTAGCATTATTGCTATTTCTTCTTTCCTTATTATAATTACATTTATTTACGTTGCTTTTTTTCAGTTTATAGCCGATATTAAAAATTTTGTATGAAATGACTAATAAATTTCTTATGCAAAAATGTTCGCTTTGGTGTAAATTCTGTATCTAACCACAAGAAAAATAACCAAACCTGAGACCGTTGTAGATGATGATGACTTATCGGGTGATTTCACAGTGATGGTAAGTGAATACAACACTTAATTTTATACAACATAATAAAAATATAAGCCTAAAACTTGGTGAAAACTTTGCTCGGTTTCTATTTTTAAGGAATTCGCGAGAAATTGAACATCTGTTTTAAATATGTTTAGTAAAATTTGTAATATGCTTTTTTTATTTTTTAAGATTTATGCAACTTAATTTTTTTAAACATTAATCATACTTTACATGTTTTATAACAACAGTTAAAAAATAAGTTTTGTTTTTATTTTTTATAGCAGTAATTTAATAACTTCATGCAAAAAAAAAAACAAATTAGAACAAAAAGGTAAAATTTAAAGCAGAATAAATTCGAATACAAAAACACGTAGAATTAATTTGTGAGGCATTATTATAAAATTTACTGCAAATTTAATAAAAATATTTCTAACAAAATCTAATTATTGACTACATGTACAAATATTTGTCTGTATTCAAGTAAGACTATAATTAAAAAGATAGCTAGCAATTTGGCCCAGTCTGTATCGCTAGATAATTAAAGAAAATATATATAGCGGCACTAACACAAATTTTGCTTAATTAAGAAATGTTTTGTTATAAACTACTAATAATTTGCTGCATGCAAAAATATTTCGGTTGATACAACGAAAAACAATTTTTGAAAAATAGTTGAAAAATATGTTCCAGCCTGTTTTTTACAAAATATTCCACAATATTTCAGCTGAAAACAAAAATTTTTAAGTTAATTTTGTGAAAACAATATTCTAGCAGTCGACTGCTAGAATTTTTTTCGGCCATTTAACCAACAAGATGGCAATTCCAACATTTTTTTTAGTTACTGGTGGTCAGCAATTTTGGGTTAACAAAATCAACTATCGATTGTTGAAAAAAGCTGTGCTAAAAATTAACCCATACTTTTAGTTAAATTAACCAAGATTTTCTTAGATTTGCCCTGGCCGGTCTCTCCGTGTAGGAAACCTTACGAAAAACTTAGTAATTTCAGCGGATTTGAAGCTAACTAACGTGTATTCCACAATAGTTGCCAATTTTGACTAAATAAGTCTTGCATTGCACCAAATATTTCGAACCATTCTATACGCAATCTCCCTTTCTTGAACAATCAAGTTTGAACTTCAAAGTTAAACTGTTATTGCAGCAACTATTCCCCGGGTAAACAAACAATGATTACGAATCAACAAAACAAACCCGCTAACGATTTCCCGAGGGCCATTTCCATTTCCACCCGAAAACTTCAAATTTCCTCCCCCGGTATAGAACCCACTCCACGTGTTGTCCCAGCGGCAGCTGTTGAATTTCCCTTGGCCAAAGTTTTGTTTTCCACCGGGGGCCGACTCACCGGGATTGGGGGCCAGGCCATCCATCATCATCGGCGCTCCAACCAACAGTCAAACCAACAGTCGAGCAGCAACAGTCCCACAAACCGAAAACCCCAACCGTCATCGCTTTGGCGCGTAACGACACGTGGTTTGATGGGTGCTGACAGAAGGAAATTGTTTGTACACAATCCGTGTGTTGCCGTCATTAGTGCTGTTCGGGCTTTGAGGTGATTCTTTGGCTGAATGTTAGGAGAATTTGGTTGAAATTGTTGGCCTTTGAAACTCATTTAAGAAGGTAGTTTATGCAACTAGTTGTAAAATGAAGATTTTTTCAGCACGAATTGTACATTTATCCAACAAGGCTCTGCTGAGTAAAATAAACACGAAGAGTGCTGAAAAGATCTATGTTTTGCAACTAGTTACATCACTTGAATTTTATTTAGAGTTTAGGCTGGCTAAAATTAATTTGAAACACCACTATAACTCAAAACAATTTGACAAAAGTAAAACAATTTGACGAATAAAACCCAACAATCCCCTAAACAAACATTTCATCCAAAGTTAGGTGTCATCACCTAGGCAAAGAACAATCAACTCCGTCCAACCTTCTATCCCACGCGCCATGAACTTGAAAATCGTTTTCCTCTGTTTGCGCCTGAAAAACCCCGAAAATGCCGGCATTGCAATGTTTACGTTGGGCCCCGAGGCGATTTGTTGGATGTTTTCCCACTTGACGATTTTTCTCGATGAGTCGAACGTGTTTTTGTGTGTGTGTTGGGTTTGCAGTCAAAACACCCACACTTACACACATACATGCCTAGGAATAGGGCTTCCAAATAGATGGAACAACGATTTCCAATTTTGGGGATCTGTTTTTCTTTGCTGAGTGGTGCTTCAAAACCTGAACCCACGCGCGATTCATCGGTGTCTGTTTGTGGTTGTGGTGAAATTCGAGGCAAAATGTTGGATGCGATGTTTTTGAGGGAGGAATTAACTTTTGACTCAATTTATGCTCTCTCCTTCTCAGTAGAGAAGAAGAATTGGAGAGTAATAAGAGAGCAATTTTCAGGCAAAAAATATAAACACAGTTTGTGATGGAAAACGTTCTGTTGATAAAATGTAAAGAAACAATCATTAATTTAATGATTGTGATCGTCAACTCAAAAGCTAAACTCAAATTCTGTAAATGGGTCTTTCCACCTCAATTGTGCATAAAAATCAACTTTTTCTGATCAAGCTCCAATTTGGGCTATCGTCGAAATTGGACCACCCCCTCCTTTTTGACACCACCCCAAAGTTTCACCATTACGCAAACAAAATGTTTAAAACCTCCATTTTCAAACGGCAATATCTCTGAAACCGCAAGCTGTTCAAAGTCGAGCCAAGGCCTGGCCTAAGACACATTTTTAATAAAGTTGGATTAAAAATCAATTGGCGTAGCCCATTTTACAAAAATAAAAAATACAAAGGTTGCTTAGTTTCGTTTTAGTCCACAAAATATTGAATTTTTATTATTAAAGTTTAACAATTAACACTCAAACGCTTGGGTAGTTTTAAACTAATAAATGGGGGACAAATATGGTTCATTTTACCGGAGATATTTCGGATTCCGTTGGGGTACCTCGGCCATCCTCTATGGGTATTTGGTCAATATAACAAAAACTTCCTTGAAGTTTGGTATCGTTTCCGACATTGTTCTGTCGAAAAGTTTTTGTTACCGTAATCTGGGGTGAATCGGGACTACAGTCTGAATAGGGACAGCAGTTTTTAGAGTACAAAGAGCTTTTAAATTTAGAAATGGATGTACACATTTTGTTAGCCTGAGTCTGTTCTAACCGAAACCAACCAGGAAAATCAAAATATTGTGCTCCAACATGATTAAAACTGCTGTCCCAATTCGCCCCATGTGTGCCGATTGACCCCAGTTTACGGTATATTGATCGAATACCCATAAAGGATGGCTGTTGAACCCCAACTGAATCCAAAATATCTCCGGTAAAAACGAACCATATTTGTCCCCCATTTGACAGTTCAAAATATAAACAAATCTGGATCTTTTGCAACAAGAAGCATCCAATTTGGTCAATTGTACCAAAAGTTATAAGATTTTTTAGAAAAAAATATGACTACCCTAGCGTTTAAGACAGTGGTCCTCAGCCAGCCCAACCTCGCGGGTCGTTTCAGCAATTTGCTCCAGATTCGTGGGCCGCATGTAAAATATAATTTAAAATTCCTAAAAGTTGTAGAATTTTAGCAGTGTGAAAGTTTAAATTTGGCTTTACACCTTTTTTTCGATTTCAAAATGTAAAAAAATGTTTTCTAATCTAAAAATAAATCACCTCCCAAGTAACATTTTTTTCCAGGAGTTCTACAAGAGCTCTTCAAGATAGCTACAGCATAGCAGTTTGGACCGCGGTAGGATAAAACTCTCTTCAAGTACTCTTCCAAACTCCTGAAGAAGTTTTGAAGAAAATTTTATCCTACCGCGGTCCAAACTGCTATGCTGTAGCTATCTTGAAGAGCTCTTGTAGAACTCCTGGAAAAAATGTTACTTGGGCTAAGACCCTAATACACCATCATTATTTGAAAATATTTTTTACATTCCTCATCCCTTCTTATAAAATATACTGTGCAAAAAAAATATATTCATAACACTTTCACATCTAAACATCTCAAATTTGATTATTTTAGATTGTTTTAACATATTTTTTCAGTTTTGTAAACAGTTTTGTATTTGAGTTGAAGTTATAAAAAAAGCTACATGCACCATTTTACTATGTTTTCTTTGTAAATGAATTTTAAAACTAATATTAAATATCAAATTTTGATCTTGAAGTCCAAACATGTGCATACACATTTTTTGTAGCTTTAGAATCAAGATTGTGTTTTATTTTTTAAATGAGTGTTTTTTTTTGTGAAACATGTTTGAATATTTTTTTTAATCATTTATTATTCCAGTTATATTTAATAAAGCAAGCAGGGATGATTAAAACCATTGCTTCTGAAAATTATTGAAAATATTCTTGTGCGTTCAATTTTTGAAAAATAAGAGAAATCGGATAATGACCAATTCAGAGATCGAACAAAATTTCACCTGATTTTAAACTGATTTATATACGGATTATAATTTTTAGCAGTATCATTTTAATCTAAAATTCAATTAAGGTGAAGCCGTTGATCAATTTCGAAGAAAATTGATCATCTGTCTAAAATGCTCTGTATCGCATTCAATTTAACGAATTTCTGCAACAAAATAAATCAGCATGTGCCGGTTGTTGCTTTCTTGAAGCAACTGAAGGATTTTCAAAATTTATATAATTTTTCAGTACAATCATTGACGTTCTAGTTTGCAATCATTGATTAATTTTGCAGTACAATCATTGACGTTCTAGTTTGCAATCATTGATTAATGACGATTTCCATAACTTTACAAGGAATGGGATAATGGTTACCAATGAGTATCAGCATATCGTCGCTTGTGTGCTATCTTGTGACACGTTTGCTGTAAAAAGATAGGACGTATCACAAGATAGCACACAAGCGACGATATGTAGGGCACTTTTCTAAAAAACTTGTAGAAGGAATTTTGTCAAAATATTGATAGCGAAGCCAAATTTATAACTTTGAACGAAAAAACATGGCAATGATGGTAGTCTTCACGTTTAATTATTTCCAACTTTTTTAGCATAGTGTTCAAAAAACTGAAAATAACAAAGTTAGTTGCATCTCTGAGTGGCAATAATATTATTTAATAGCAAAGTTGCCAGAAAATTAAAAAAAAATTGATTTCGTCCGTTTCCGAGACAAATTAATTATGGTGCTAAGATTACTCTAAACATGAATACAATATATATCTCCTGCCACATAAAAGATGAAAAAGGATTATACAATCTATGTATACGTCTGTTTAATTTTAGTTTCATGTAGCCGGTTATTGGTGCTTTTTTTGTTTTAATGAAATTGTTTTCTTAAGAATTTGAATAATAGAGGTTTTTTTTTAATAAATAATCCATATTAAGAGCATTCCGCATCGTTTTGCTATTTTGCACCTTGATCTATGGAGCTAAATTTGGCCAAGATTTGATGAATTTGATTTTTAATTTTGATTTTTTGCAGGAAGATCCATACGAATCCCAACTTGATGTTTAGAACTACGAGTCTTTTTTTCGGCAAAGTGGTTTCCCGTTCCTGATCTTTCCAATAATGCAGACATGAACGGAATTTTGAAAAAATGACATTATGCAGTTAGTACCTATATGAAAATTTTCTGATCTTTTCGAGTATGTTTTGTTTGAAAATATTAAATTCTCGATTTACTTTTGAAAAGATCATTGAACTCTAGTTTGGCCTTTTTCAAATATTACTAATAAATTTAATATGAAAAAATATGTTACAGTCAGTAGGGGTGACATTGAGTCTGGAGGGTAAGATTGGGTCAAAGTGATTTTTTACGGATTTTACCATTTCTCAGATTCTTCTCAATGAAACTGAATTCTGTTAAAAGGGTTGTGTAGGGGGTATCGCTGAAAAAATTTTATTTTGGTAGCTGTCTAAAATTGGGGTACGTTTTTGGCCAAAAATTACCTCTCGAAAAATCATTTTTCTAATATTTTTGTTAGAATTGCTCGAAAACTACTCAAATGTTTGAAAATCTCCTCTTCAAATGTTCTAGCGTGTCAATACGATTCCCTCGAACAAGAAACACTGTTGGATGACTTGTTTTTACCATACCGTTGTATTTGAGCATCATTTTAGTTTTATTTGAGCCAATGTTACCCCCTCTAAGGGGTGAGATTGGGTAAATTTTCAAACTTTTGGCATTTAAGGTAGTGTTCATCAAAAGCCACCTAAGAACAAATCTACGTTGAAAGATTTTCGATATTATTTAAATTGTTTTTGTTTAAAGAAATTACGAGAGGTGTATCCTTTTTTGACCCATAGTGACCCACTGACGGTACTTGAAATGATGAGAAAATGTATGTTTGTTTTGTTTGGATAATCAGAATCATAAAATTATCCATCACTGCAAATGTTGTTTGACAACAAAGTTCATTCTGGCACATATATTCATCCTCTCTCAAAGTCTTCCAAATTTATCTCCCTCTCAAATTCTCTTACTACACTCTCTCTTTCGTCCTTTTGCGATGTTCTCCCGCTCTCTGCATTCCATTCCATTCCATGCTCGTCAATCCTTCCTTATCGCATATCCTTCCATTTATGCTGCTGTAGCCATGCTCCAAAAATCATCGCATAGTGAGAGAAAACAATTTCCTCTCCCAAGAGAACGCCCGCAAACCAGACTTGAATTTCTGCCCACATCGCGTTCATTCCTTCGTCGAGGGTCGTCGCGTGCGGATGCACCTTTGTCGGTTCGATTCCCGATACTCGCGGTGTGAAGTTACAGGACTTTTTGCTGCTGCTGCAAAGGGAGGCTTCACCGGTGTTTTTGTGTACAATCGTCCCCCTTCCGCCTAAGGGAGGTGCGTGGAGTTTGAGAGGGTGGTTTGTTATTGTTGGTGTGGGAGAGAGAGAGAGAGTGGAAAAGCCTGTTTTTGGTTGAAAACCGGCGTAAAAAATTTTCAAGATTTAGTGAATTTGTGACAAATTTGGATCCGATTTTGGAAGTTTTGAGGTAATTCAAAGTGAAAACTCGTAATTATAAGGTGGAGGAAAAAGTGCGTGGGTGGAGATCCTCAAACCCCGGAAAATTTCTTCGTCCTTCCTAAGAGATCCCGAAAAAGAAAGAGTTCTTTTAACATCTTGAAGAAAAAACAAAAAAAAAGGAAAAGTTTCGGGTGGAGATTTTTAATCTGCCTTCGGTGCGGTGTGTTAAGATTGCTAATTTAGTAAAGTGCTGGGAAAAGAAAACCTTAACCAAAAAGCGACCCTTAATGGATTAGCTGCTGTGGCCAGCCCGGAAGTTCAAAGGATTTCGAGCGGAAAATTTGTGCGATCCTGCGGAATTTCAACTGATTTTTTTGCTGCTTCCAGTTGATGAGTTGGCAACTTTATGCCTTTTCGGTGGAAAATTGTGGAAAAAATAGAAGGAAAAGGAAAGGAAAACTGCAACCGTTAAACGTGACCTTCAAAGTATTGATTTTTGCTGCAGTTGGCGTCATTTTCCGGTGGAAAAGAGTTTTCCCGGAAACGAACAGGAAATTTAAAAAAGTGCATCGCGTGATATAATTTGCGAGAAGGATTAAGTGAGTTGAAGGAGGGAAAATCAACTAAAAGAATAATTGAAAAATTATCAATCATAAAAATCGTGTTTCTCAGTGTGAAAACAGGTGTGAAAATCGCTTGGGAAATCCAGTTGTATTGTGGGAAAATTGCAACTTGTGAAAATAACAAACCAACAGAAGGAGGAAAAAAATCGTTTGCATATTTTGATTGACACGTGGCGTGAAGAAAAAAAAAGCGAGCTAAAAGAAAATTTTGTGGTGAAACAAACAAGTGTCGAAAAATAATTTGGTTGAAAACAAGTGTGAGTGCAACAGAAAAAAAAAGAAGAAGAAAAATAAACAGAAATTTTCTCTGTTAAGGTGTGAGTGACCAATCGTCGTTCTGTGGATTGCACTTTTGAAGTGCAAATATATTGCATTTTTGGACACGCCAGCGTGTCGTGAATCGTGGACCAGGTGGTTTATTTATAAAAGCGGTTTCATCGTGCGGGATTTTGCAGTGTGGTAAGTGTTGCGAATTGAACATTTGAGAGGGGAAAAAGGTGGTTGTAATTTTCGAAGGCTAGAATGTTTCGCGGTTGATTGCACTCATCTGCAAGCTATCTGTGGAGAGGGGAAAGCAGGGGGTGAGTTGTTGATGTTTACTGATGTTGATGGGAAAGGTGTTTTGTGTCTGGGAGGTTTAATTAAATACAAAGAAATGCATTTGATGTTTGTTTATTTGAACTTGATGGAATGAAAATATTTTGGATGTTTTCCGGGATATTTGAACGAACGTCCTTAATGAACAGTAAACGAGCAATTTTTAGATAAACAATCTTCTGATATTTTCAAAAAACTTTCTAAAATCATACTGAAACGATCATTGCATACACATAAAAAAAATCATGGTAATATTACATCTGGTAAGAGGTACATCTTTTATATCAGAAAAATGTGTAATTTTACCTCTGAAAATGTGTTATTTTACCACTATTCTGGTGTAATGTCGCATTTTCGCATTTTAAAATTACATCACGAAAGAAGTAATATTTAATCTTCTAAAATAACACCTTCCAAATTTAC
The DNA here is from genome assembly GCF_016801865.2 of Culex pipiens pallens. Classification (NCBI taxonomy): domain Eukaryota; kingdom Metazoa; phylum Arthropoda; class Insecta; order Diptera; family Culicidae; genus Culex; species Culex pipiens. Next base: position 120,663,183 of record NC_068939.1, read on the forward strand.
ACTTTTTTTGCTGTGTAAATGTGATATAAATTACTTAAATACAACCTTAGCATATTATTGGATGGATTGTTATTCCGTAAACATTGGACGATTTGATGCCATTTTTACTGATTTTTCCATTGTTGTGAAGTTGAACAAATTCCGTTCGGAAAAATCAACTAGCCCAGACTAGCCCAAGACTTTTTTATTGCTGGTTTTGATTTTTCGATTAAAATTTGGTCCGAGAACCAACACTCAAAGCTTGAGAACTCTTTTTCTGAAATACTTGAACGACGTCTGTATCCTTTTGTGCCCTCCATCATTCGAAAACTGCTTATCAAACCCACATTTGTTATAACCTAATTGTTTTGTGTAGCCGTGAGGTTGGAGGCGAGATTTTTTGTTATGGATTCACAATTTTGGACGGTAAAGATTCTTAATCCACTTTTTAGAGGTAATTTCATCAGGGGTGACATTGGATCTGGGGGTGAGATTGGGTCATACAAATTTCAGCATTCTTGTAGGACCCATTCAAATTCTGACCAAAATGCCTCAAAAATTGTAATTTTTGAAAAAAAATGCTTTTTTAGGGTAAAATCCCATTTCAATTTCAAATGCAAAGTGCCTCTTGTCACGTCCAATCAAGCTCATTTGAGATTTGGGCCCGGTACGCCGATCGGAACAAACCCCTGAATGCCCGCCAAAAACTCATTTTTGTTGCACTCTAATGAGTACTCGATCTAAATGGGAAAGTGAGTTGAATCAGGATACAAAGTTGAAACGTCTGAAAACATTAAAAAATCTTGAAATGTAGGGGAAATATACCCATTTTAATCACTCTAAGCCGTTCGACCAATTCTCATCACTTTTGCCGTTTTCCGCTATTAAATCAGCATTTTCAGATGTATCAACAATGGAGAGTTGCTTGCTCACTTTTATTTGAGCTATTTATAACTTCGGAACAGTCAAAAACACTTTATGAAAGCTTTAATTCATGATCAAAGTGCTGATAGGCCGATAATAGAAATAGGCTGAGAAAGGGTATAGTTGTAACAAAATTCAAGAAGCATCTGAAAGGGCTTGACCTGGAACTTGTAGGGGAGATCTGAGACTGAGAACGGCTTGGGTTAGGCAAAAAAAAAAAAAATCAAACCATCCACATTAACGACCCCCGGGTCTTTTTGTGGTCTCTATTGCAAGTTTCTGCTCGAACCTTGGAGTCCGAAGGCTTGAATGGGGAGAGCACCCAAACCTCTTTCTACTCCAAGAAACCTTCCACCCCAGTGTTTGAGCTGACGACCTTTGGATTGCGAGTCCAACCGCCGACAAGCGATTCCACCGGTGTAGGCTTGGTTTGGTGTGTTGTTTGTACTTATGGCATGGAGACGACTCCTACACCTGGAATGACTTAACGGCCTAACAACCAAGGCCGGGACCGACATTTTACTTCCTCATCCGATGGAAGGTTGGAGCAGATGGGAATCGAACCCAGAATCATCCGCTTACAAAGCGGACAGCGTAACCATTCGGCCACGCACTGCCATGGGTTAGGCATGAACGTCTAATTTCCCGTCTCGGAAAAAAATCTCGGGATTTCCCGAAAAAAATATTTCCCGTTTCCCGGGAAATTTGTAAATTTCCCGGGAATTCACAAAATTTAAGCGGAAGTATACATTTTCTTAAATTTTTGGAACTATTTTTTTAAAAAAGCCCTGAAAAAATAATAAACGAACAAACTTAACATAATTTGTTTGGTTTTTATATAATTAATCAGATTATCAGAAATTATGATATCAGAATTATTTCTGATAATATTATTTTTTTAAGCAACTGGGAATAGATCTTGCTTAATGAGTATTAAATTATTACAATTAGGTATAAGGATGTAACAAAAATGACTTTTTGGCGGGCATTAAAGGGTTTGTTCCGGTGGGCATAATAAGCTCAAATCAAAAATATGAGCTTGATTGGGCGTAACAGGAGCTGGCGCTCCCCCCTACAATTTTAAATGGGAGTTAACCAGTAAAAAAAGATTTTTTTCAAAAATGTCGCTTTTTGAGGCATTTTGGCCACTGAAGCGTTTATTTTCAACATCATTGACGTGTAGGCCAGATCTTTGCGCATCTTTTGGTATATATAACATTAAAATTTGGAGTACCCTGAAGCTCGGTACAGACCTTCAAAGTTTGGTATTTTTTTCAAAAAATCGGTCCCGGCAAAAAAGATATGCGTCGCGCCTCGCGACGTCCTAGACGCCATTTGATTTTGCTGGGGCCGATTTTTCGAAAAAATGCCAAACTTTGAAGGCCTGTACCGAGCTCCAGGGTGCTCCAAATTTCAATGTTATATATACCAAAAGATGCGCAAGGATCTGGCCTACACGCCAATTATGTTGATGTTAAACGCTTCAGTAGCCAAAATGCCTCAAAAATATACATGTTTGAAAAAATCACTTTTTACGGATTCCCATTTAAAATTGAAGGGCGGAGAGCCAGCTCCTGTTACGTCAAGCTCATATTTTGGATTTGGGCTTAGTATGCCCACCGGAACAAACTCTTGAATGACCGCCAAAAAGTCATTTTTGTTATTATCTATTTAACAGATTGATGTTATTTCATCAAAACAATATTAACTCCTTACCTCCAAATTAAAATTGAGATTTTTTTTACGTTTTTGTTTACCATGATCAAATGAGATGAAAATCGAATTTGTGCAAAAAGAATTAATTCAATTGGTTGAATACCTAGTACTAAAGAAATCACAATTTGAAGTAAAATAATTATGGAGCACTGGTGCAACTAGAGGGTTCAATTTAAAAACTAACTTAATCCACCTATGTGGTTGATGCCTTCCTCACTTTTTACCAAAAATGGGTTAGATCCAGAAAAAAAAGAACACAATGTGGTGATAACCTGATACAGGGTTGTCAGTTTTTCAATGTTTTGGACTCATTGGAAAGGCCTTTCAATTACCTAACCAACGATGGGTCGGATGATGGATCCGGACATAGTTTACATATATTTAAGTGAGATCCGGCTTCAAAAAAGTACATAAATATCACTTAAGTGGTCATAACTCGAGACAGGGTTGCCAGATCTTCAATGTTTTGGACTCATTGGAAAGGCCTTTTAATTACCTAACCAACGATGGGTCGGATGATGGATCCGGACATCGTTTACATGCATATAATTGAGATCTGGGTATTTGTGAAAACACATTTCTATACATAACTTTTGAACTACTTAACGAAACTTCAAACAATTCAATAGCGATGTATGGGACCCTAAACCAAGTCGAATGCAACTGGTTCGATCAAAATCGGTTCAGCCAGTGCTGAGAAAACTCAGTGAGAATTTTGGTCACATACATACATACACACACACATACACACACATACACACACAGACATTTGTTCAGTTTTCGATTCTGAGTCGATATGTATACATGAAGGTGGGTCTAGGAGCTTTTAATAGAAAGTTCATTTTTAGAGCAGGATTATAGCCTTACCTCAGTGAGGAAGGCAAAAAACTTTTTGTGGAATGATGTTTATTTATCGTATAATTAAAATCATGTTGCATAATAATACAAAAAAATCATTGAAAAATTATTTTCTATTGGTTGTTCTCAAAAAATGCAAAAATATATTCAAAGCTTGCTTCAAACATTTAAACACATTGGGTTGTTTGGAGTAAAACCAACACTAAAAAGCTTTATCATTTGTTCAAGAGTTGAAATCAGCATTTCGTCAGCTGTGTGCTATCTTGTGACAACGACCATTTAGTACTTTTCGAGAAAATCGATTTTTTAAGTTTGATGATAATTATTTTCAAAACTATGAATGATAGAACCAAAATTTTTGAAGCAATCGGTTCGTATACTATCGTTTAACAAACGCTCCAAATTTCAACTAATTTGGTTACACCAGTTAAAAGATACAGTAAAATTGTACTACGTGTCACAACCCGAGCAGACGGAAATAACGTGGGAATAACATTTTTTGATATTTGAAAATACTAGGCCAATAACATTTTATGTTATTTATAACAAGTTTTGTTATTCGCCGTTATGATTTTTTTGTTATTGGATTGTTATTGTAATAACAGACTAATAACATTTTGAGTTATTCTTCGAACAAATCTTTGTTATTATTTTTTGTTATTTTAACAACTAATCCGATCATCTCAATAACAGTTGGAGTTATTTTTCCATAACAAAAAACGTTATTCCCAAGTTGTTTTGGCTTTTAACTAATATCAGACCAATAACAAATTTTGTTATGATAACATAAACTGTTATTAAACTCTTATGCAAAAATGGATTTTGCAAGAATATTCCATAACACTTTTTGTTATTTTAACAGTATTTGTTATTGAAATGGCATGAATTTTGTTATTACCGTCTGCCCGGGAAGTGTGCACAGAATTCCCATACAAACTAAAATAAGCTCAAATCAATGGTTTAATCACTTAATCAGTTTATTTTTTAAAACAAAAGATTGCAATGCCTTCAGAAAATGTTTATCAACATAAATTTGTGAAAAACAAGAAAAATTGTCCACATTTTCTAATAACATGTATGACGTGTCACAAGTGAGCACGATCATTTTGACGATAAATTGGTCTATGTCACAAGTGTGTATTGCGATGTCCGGGAAACGGAAGTCAGTTCCCAAAATCGGGTTAAAGCATCTTGTAGTGTTTGTTAAGTAAAGCAAAACCTCATTATTAATTCATTTTCGACCAAAATGGTCTATGTCACAAGATAGCACACAGCTGACGATTTGATAAATGGATCTAAATGCATTAATCTAAAATATTTTGTTACTCGGCTGTGGCCGGGGTCGAGGGGGGCAAAAAATATATAAATATTGAAATAACAAGCCATTGTTTCCAAATTTGCATGGAAAAGTGTTTCAAAATGAATTTTACACCAGTACAGTTATTCTGCAATCATTAGTTTTCAAAAAAAATGTAAGATTTGACCGATAACAAAAAATTCAGCGAAAAAAAAACTTTTTGCGATAATTCAATTCAATTCAGTTTTATTGCTGAATAATCAAGTCACAATAAGTTAGTTTTACGTACATTATAGAGTTTTTGAGTTCATTTCAGCTGTGTTTTGCATCATAATTCGTTTTTGAGCAATTGGAAATGTTAAATAAGGCATAATCAAAAGTAAGAAAAGTTCAAAACACTTACTAAATTGCTAAGGAAAGCTTACAATTAGATCACAGTTAAAAATTTTGCGACGGTAAACATCGAAAATTAAAAAAATGCAATCAATTTTTCTACACAAACTAATGGAAAAAAAGGGAAACAGCATTAGAAAATATTTTTTTACACAGCTTTTTACAATATTTCATACTTTTTTACCCACACGCAGACGAGGCACTGGTACACGCCCCTACAATCTCTTAGAATGCGTGAGAAAATCTTTCGAAAACTTCTCTCAGTAAGGGAAGTTTTTTGCTTAGGAAGATTCGCCGGTCATTTGAAAAACCTTCAGCTGAATTTATTATTATGATTACTTTTTATTTTTGAGTTGAAATTCATTTCGTTTGATTTAATATATATGTAAAAAACATCACTTTTATTCAATTAAAACTATGCATTGCATCACAGCAAGGGCAACAAACTGGCAGCCAGTCAAAATCCTCTCCAAATCTTCTCCACTATTCAGCAGACACACTAGTCAACGACCGTGAACGTGAACTTGTCTCGTTTGGTCCCTCTTCTGAAATTCCACTAGTCTTACCACGAAAAAAGTACTCTTAGCACTCTTTTCAGATTCGGGTGTCACAATCCAAAAGGGGCATGTAATGGAATATCGTTTATTATGAATTCTTGGACATTTTTTTGTTTTGAGAATCTTTCTAAGCCATTTCAAATTGTTACGCCCGAACTTCCAACATGATAGACGAGCACGATGAGATGCGGCTAAGGCCAAGCAGCAGTGCCAAGTTGTGAAAAATGGAATTTTCGTGCAAATTTCCACCCCAAATTGCAGCCTCCAAAGTGCATAACCGTATTGCATCAACTACTGTCCTTGGTCGGAGCAACGAAAAAAAAAAAGAGTTGAGAATAATTATTTTCGGGACCAAGCAATAAATTATCACGTCGTTTGGCCCTTTTGCCCTGCTGTTGAAGAAGGGGGGGCAAGTGAAGATGATGCACCTAGGCGTCAAGTGTCGCACTCCTCCTGTTTTGAGTAGAGTTTTCCGAGATTTTTCCGGATAAGCAAGTGTCACAATTTTGGTACACAGAAAAAGATGATGATTATTTGGGTGCCCTCGTTGGCAGTAGTTTCTTGAAATGGGTTCTCAATTGCTTAGCAGGGAACACGAGTTACGACTTAATTAATAATAATTATGGTTTCCAGATAAACTTTTCGAACATCAACGGGTACCCTTTGTTAAGTGGCTCAAAATTTGTAGCAGTTTTCCACGGAAAATGAGTAAAACATTTCAACAACATTAAAGTACACTTCACTCAACGCGAGTGCACCCTTCCAACTGTAATGACTACACATGTTTATGAACCCTTTCAACGCTTCACCCTGAAAAAGTCCGGAAAAAAGAAGTCACTCAACGAAGGGCAAAGTAGAGAAAAAAAATCGCTTAAAAACAAGAGGGGAAAAAATCAAGGGCACTTTGGAAAACAATAGACCATCTTGTGACGGGAGCAAAATGGCGCAAAATATGAAGGTGGAACGACAGCAAGTCACAAGTCCGCATCCCGTCGTCTGCCAAATGTTCAATTTAATAATTCAGTTCCTGGCGGCTATGATCTGGAGGTTAGAGATGAAGGGGATGCAACAATTCGTTGATGCCACCCAGCATTGAGAGGAGGCTGCTGGTTCACATGTGAGAGCAATCTGTCGAGTGGACCACACACTTGATGTGATTCGCTGCTCTTAAAAAGCCATCAACTGGACGTTTGAAGTGGGAAAACGAGAGCGGAAAAATTGAGGCAATCTAATGGGGAACTAGTGGAGGTTTGGTTTTTTTAGGAAGTTGTTCATATTTTCACATTTCACAGCATTCAGTTTCAGCTTCCTGAGTTGCTGCTAAAAATCGCAAATTAAAAAATATATCACCAAAATCCGTCAGCTTGCATTTGGCGCGGATGGGCGGGCAAATGTTTTGATGAACCTTCGCGCCCTAGCCCTGGCTGTTCCTGACACCCTCCCACAGCGACACGCAAATGATGAATGTGTGTGACCGAAGGGAAAAAAACGCAGGCATGATTTATGCTCACCAACATAAATCTGCCGAAAGACAGAGCAAACACCATCAGGCGTCACGCGTTATGTTGGGCCACTTTTTCCACCCTCAAATTTAAGCACGCTTGTGTGTTGTAAGAGGACGGTAGAACATAATTCAACATTTAATTCAGCCATCGATTCCAATTTGAACGCATCATAAAATATGCGTGCATGCGTGAGTGTGTGCTCGGCATAATTTGTTGTGAAGTGTTACAATTCACACCCTGAACTAGGTAGTTTATGATTAAACGAGCAGAGGTTAGAAAAAGTTGGACATAAACATGTTCGTTTGAAGAAAATCCAAACTTTTCTATGAAATTGTGTGCATCTTAGCATTTGCTAGATCAAATCTTTATGTTTTTTTTAAACGTTCAAAAACATACGGAATGTTAATTTTACCAATATTATAGCTTCAAGTATTTTCACAAAAACACTTTTAATTCAGCTTTTCACAAGTTTTCACAAGCATTTGATCAGCAGGAAAATCATCTTTGTACACTGGACTTTGAAGGTCCATGTCTAATTTCATCCAGTCAAATCAATAAAATTCGGTTTTTTTTGTGAAAAATCAAGATAGTTCTTTTGCAGTACATTATTTCTGAAACCAAAATAAAAAAAAAGCTAGCTTAAATTAACAAAAGAAATTGGATAGAGATAGAGAAAGCTCTGAAAGCGGGTTCTGAACAGTGGTTCGCAAAACGGACTTAGTTTTGAACTGTCAAAGTGGAACCAATTTACTTTTCGCCAAAAGTAGAAGGTATTGTGATCGATCATTAAAAATTGTATTTGTTTTTTTTTTTTTTTGCTAGAATGAAAAAATTGTGGCCTGGACCTGGACCTGGAGTTGAAGTTAAGGAATATTAAGAAAGTTGAAGACGAGATCGTCATTTTTTATAATCATTAATGGAAGTTGTTTATGGAGTCGATGCGTTTGTATCCACCCAGAAGCAGTCTTAACAGTTTGATTCCGTTTGAAAACCTACTGGTTTATTGCAAATCTTCTCTGTTTTTTGGATCAGCTTTGCTAGAATTTGCTAGAAGTGGGTCTCGTGGCGCAGGGGTAGCGGCTTCGGCTGCCGATCCCGATGATGCTATGAGACGCGGGTTCGATTCCCGCCTTATCCACTGAGCTTCTATCGGATGGTGAAGTAAAACGTCGGTCCCGGTTTCTCCTGTCTCGTCAGAGGCGCTGGAGCAGAAATCCCACGTTAGAGGAAGGCCATGCCCCGGGGGGCGTAGTGCCAATAGTTTCGTTTTTTGCTAGAATTTGCGATGTTTTTTTTGCTACAATAGGAAGAGTTGTAAGATTGCATTATCAGCCAGAGAACTTATCTGCGATATCGCAGAATGACACTCTCGCCGCAGTTCTTCGTCACCCGTTAAAAAGAAAAAGCGATCGAAACTTCAAACACACACAATTTTCCAGCCAAAAATGTCAAAAACTAGACAAAATAAACCACATACCACTGATTATAAAACAGCTCATTTACCAGTAAGAAAAAAGTCATGCTTGTGCTTCCATTTTTGCCTCGAATGACTGGACAATATTTCCCATAAAATAACATGTTCCAAAAAAATTGTCGATGCGTTTGTATCCACCCAGAAGCTGTCTTAACAGTTTGATTTCGTTTGAAAACCTACTGGTTTATTGAAAATCTTCTCTGTTTTTTGGATCAGCTTTGCTAGAATTTGCGATGTTTTTTTTTGCTACACCAGGAAGAGCTGCCAGAGAACTTATCTGCGATATCGCAGAATGACACTCTCGCCGCAGTTCTTCGTCACCCGTTAAAAAGAAAAAGCGATCGAAACTTCAAACACACACCATTTTCCAGCCAAAAATGTCAAAAACTAGACAAAATAAACCACATACCACTGATCATAAGACAGCTCATTTACCAGTAAGAAAAAGTCATGCTTGTGCTTCCATTTTTGCCTCGAATGACTGGACAATATTTCCCATAAAATAACATGTTCCAAAAAAATTGAGTTGAGTAACGGAAAATTGCAGGGTTTTTAAAACTTTTATAGTGTTTTTGCCTTCCTGAGCAGAGCTGAAAATGTCAGAGGTCCTGACCCGAAAATCGGCGACGCATACACGATTTTTTCAGACCCATTCACTGAACCGCAAAACCGTGACATAAACAAACCCGACTCAGTCGTGAGTGCCCTAGCTCACTGAGCAGCTGCAATGCGAGGCAGTAGTCGACCAACGCTCATTCGACGTTGCACGCACACACATAGAGAAACAAGTTTTTACACAAAAAGTTGGTATTTATGCGTGGAAATGTAATTTTGAATATAAGTTATGGTTATTTAAGTGTTTTGCACGGTCTAGAACCATTAAATTGTTTAAAAATAGTCAAAATAGTGTTTAGAGAGGATTTGACGAGTCAGTCATACGACACGAATTGAGTGAGTGTAGCTCATTTTTTCACGTCTCTCATTCTCCAGCAGCCGACCGGCACGAGTCAGGCGGCAGTGGTTGAACGGACACAGTAGGCTTACAGTCACATGCTAGCAGTTAACTGACATTTTGGTTTGCTTCATGTGTACGCTGGGTTGGAAACATTTTGCAGGCCTGTTCCTAAGGCAAGGCTATAAAATCACTCGCAAAATGAACTTCTTAAATACGACTCCTAGATATACCTTCACGTATACCTATCGACTCAGAATCAAATTCTGAACAAATGTCTGTGGGGATGTGTGTAGACATATTTTTTTTCCACACGATTATCTTAGAACTGGCTGAACCGATTTTGGCCGGATCCGCCTTATTCTGTTCCGTTTGGGGTCCCCTAAGACCCTATTAAATTTTATTCTGTTTAGTGAAGTACATTTAAAGTTATTCCATGAAAAAGTTTTTTTGTAGCTACAAAAAGGGTGATTTTTGCATAACCTCAAAGACCGGGTCTTTTTGCTTACGGGCGAAAGTCGCGCAGCATGCGTATCGTCCTGTTGCCACATTGCTTAAGCAGTGTCTGCGTCTCTTCTGGAAAAAGTCTGTATTAATTATTATGCTGAATACATCATTTTGTCTCGGCAAAGATTTACACGAACTTTTTACTGAAATATACAACTCATAAGACATTGTTTACTAAGACTAGAGGGATAGCATGCAATTCCATCGTGCATCTAATGTTGGCATATCAGCACTTTTAAATTCAATTACAGCCCCCCCCCCCCTTTTCTCTTTTATTTTGGAGAGTTGGTAAAAAAAGAATTGAAAATTGCTGTTCTGGTAAAAACTATAATTATAAAAAAAATATGAAAAAGTGCTCATGGTCGCATCACCTACCACAGTGAATCCTGACCTCATACCCATCTTACTAACCCCTCAAAACTCTTGTGATACTTTGTCGGAGACGCAGCCGATTTAGCGATCCCATCACTCAAGTATCGGACTAACATTCCCATCCACTTCCCCGTGTCTTATCACTGGTCGTGGCCGGCGTCGGTATTGATCAGCACGATAGGGACCTTTGAAAATTGCGAAGGGGTGATGATTGGTTCCTACTTTTCATCTGTGGTCCACCGAGCAATGTTTGGGGGTCCTGGTCAATAACGAAGTAGCAGCCACGGGTAGACACCAATGCTATGCTATGATTTTAGCGTGACATACTTTATGGATGACGCCTAATAGACGATTTAATATAAAATTTTGCCATGCGTTTTTCTCGAATCATCGAGTTGATTTACGAGTGTCACGTTATCTTTAGATGGAATGTACCAAATTAGCTAAAATTTGGGGTGAAGACTCTAAAGACAAATGCCGTGTGAAAGATGAAACCTGTTTTTTTTAATTTTGCTTCTTAAAAATACTAATATTTAAAAATCAGACGATTTTTGATATGAAAAAGGTAAAAATATCTTTTTTAAATAATGTTTTGAACATCGAAAAACCGGGACTGGTATAACAAGTTTTCACCAACACTTTAAAACGATTTGGTCAAATCAGTATTGAGCTATCGTGGCATCCGTTTTTGAAACTGCTTCATATAGCTATCTCAACAATGATAAAACCAAATAACTTCAAATTTATTTTTTTAATAGATGAAAATGTATAATTAAATGCTCTAAAAAAAGAATTTAAAAAAGTGCTCCAACCAACCCCAGATATTTTGGCCGATACATGTATGTAACCCCTTAAGAGAACAAGTAGCCAGAATTATTAGTTGACTATCTAGATTTGTTCAATTATATCAGAAAAAAGTATTCAGAGTAAGAAGATGATTTGATATTATCAGAAGCAATACGAAATAATAGACCTCTCCAGATTCAAATCAACCCCGAAATTGAACTTCCTCCCGAATTTCCCTCCGCTTTTCGCTCAAAATTAATTCAATACCAGCCACTCCCTACCAACTGTTGACGACCAGCTCCGTGGAGCCAGCCTGGAAACGAAAACTCAACACCCGGAAATCAAATCAACTTTCGTCTGCCGTAATTGATACGCGATTTTCCACCCAAATAGAAGCAGTACTGAGCAGCAGCGGCGGCGTCAGCAGAGTTTCCACCAAACAACAGACAGCACAGAAGCAGTCGTTGGAAAACTCGCAGAAAATTCCTCCCACTTTTGCAAGCCAGGAATTGTCTCCAAGTTTTTCAAACTGAAAATAGCTCTGTTGCAAAGACAGCTGGCAGTGCGACTTCCGCTTCAATTACTTTCCGGGGAAAGTCTTCCATTTTCCCTTGGCGGCATGGCTTCCGTTGCAAGAAATTGGCTTCGAGAGTGCACGCTTCAAACCGTACTCATCCCTCAGAGCTGCAAAATTGTAATTTAATTGCCGGGAAGGACCATTTTTGCGTGTGCCGATTCGGCTGGTGAACTAATTTTGGGCTTTGGAAGAAGTTTGTATGTGTGCTGGGTTGAGTCATCCAGAGGAGAGGTAACCCCTCTAACTTGGTTTCTTATGCGCAAAAATAGGGATTTCCCTAGGGCGGAATTGCTTCCGTAGGAAGGTACTGTACCTATGAGTTAGGGTTAGAGATGCGTGTTTGGTTCTTGGCACTATTTTTCAATAAGTTGGCAAATTAGGTTCACTAAATTAAAAAAAAAATATTCGATTTTAAGTTTATCTCTAATTTTGTATAGCACAATGATTTATTTTAAATACAAACAGGAAAACCAAGCTACAACAAATTCGCATTTCTTTAAATCTTTGTTCGCATATTTCAGTTCCTTTCAAGTTTCGCCCATCAGCGATAACGGCTCTGAGCCCAGCCGGCACACACGGGGCTTTGATTTACTGAAACCAACAACTCCACCCACCCTCAATCCCTCGCCAATATCGTATCGTTGCGAAAACGAAAAGAAAAACAAAAACATAACCCAAACACGCGATTTCCATGGGCCGCGTGTCGACCAAACCTTCACCCACCCTCCGTTTCTTGGTCCTTAAGGACTACACGAGAACTCGGTGGACATGAAATATCACTTTGTGACTCCGGGCGAAAGGAACACGCACACACTGGTAGAGAAACTAGGAGCGCGGGAAGATCAGACAAAATTTAAATTTTTGTTGTAAGAAGTACGAAGGAATGGGGTTTCAGCTGGTCGGCGATTTAAAACGAGGGTTTCTTGGAAGAAAATGAATTTGAAACATAAAAAAACAAGTAATAACTAAAAGAAACAGTTTTATTTAAATAGTAGTTTATGCAACAAGTTGCAAAAGAGGATTTTTTCAGCACGAGTCGTACATTTATCCAACGAGGTTCACCGAGTTGGATAAATACGAAGAGTGCTGAAAAAATCAAGTTTTGCAACGAGTTCCATACAACATTTTTTGCAATTCCAAAAAACACACACTGAGTGAAATTTTATGTCAAATTTTCATTTTTTTGTCAATAAATCGTTTAAATCAAAAAAATGTTGAAAAGTGTTACTTTTCGAAACAAGTGCTGAAAAGTTCAACATTTCAGCACCCATTTGAGTGCTGAAAAGTAGAACTTTTCAGCATCTATTTTGCAAAAAACTGGTCGAAACCAAAGACAGTACTATGACCCGTTAAATTCTGCTTTGATCAAAAATTACACGCAAAAAGATGAGATCTCCTAACCGTTAATGCAATTGAGAACCAGAAATAAATCTGTAGAGTTTTTATTAAAGCAAAATTTAAAGATTTATATTAAAGGTTGAACTATTTACTCCTTATTCTTGATGTTATGAACATTTGTAGTGCTTGCGCTACACAGAAAAAAATCAATTCTCGTAATCATGAATTAAGTTCACGAATAAGAGAACCACGAATGAATTTATTCATGAGTATGGTGCATTTGCACTATAAACGTGAATATATTCCTTCGTGGTTCTCGCATTCGTGAATTTAATTCACGATTTCGAGAATCGATTTTTTTCCGTGCAACTACTGTTTTTCGTAAACACCTTGTTGATTTAAGTTTTTGAGTGTATATAGGTAAAATATTGTGCTTTTAGAAATCTATATGCTAAGATTTTCCCATCTGCTGCAACCTTCCATCGGATGAGGAAGTAAAATGTCGGTCCCGGCCTTGGTTGTTAGGCCGTTAAGTCATTCCAGGTGTAGGAGTCGTCTCCATGCCATAAGTACAAACAACACACCAAACCAAGCCTACTCCGATGGAATCGCTGGCGGCGGTTGGACTCACAATCCAAAGGTCGTCAGTTCAAACACTGGGGTGGAAGGTTCCTTGGAGTAAAAGGGGTTTGGGTGCTCTCCCCATTCAAGCCTTCGGACTCCTAGGTTCGAGCAGAAACTTGCAATAGAGACCACAAAAGACCCGGGGGTCGTTAATGTGGATGGTTTGATTTTTTTTTATGCTAAGATTTTAATTAATTTTAGATTAAAAATATTCACACTATATTGAAAATTTTTCAGTGAATTCAATTTATTTCTTTTGACTTTTACTATTTTCGGTAATTTGTTTTTACAATTTAATTTAATATGTTTTAGGCAGCCGTACCCTAAGATGGTTTGCAAACCTTTCTTAAGATTTAGTCACTAAAGTGATAAAAAAAGCTCTAAAAAAGAGGGTGACCGTATGCAAAATTATAAACTTTTCAAAACTGTCAGGATCTCTGTAAGATTTTTTTTTTTTAATAATTCGATGCCTCTGCGCTTTCTTGTACTAAGAGGTATCGAAATATCAGCGCGAAATTTTTACAAGTTAAGGGTAAATCAGTTTCATTTCATTATCTATCAATAGTTGTAATCAGTTTACAAAAGTTTTTTTTTTCCTGTTTACAAAATGTTTTGTTACGTTCATTTAATTTCGAGTACATTAATGGCTTAGGTTTTTTTTTCTTAAGGATTGAAAATGGGTTAACGGTAGCAGGAAAAAAAACTAACAAACTTAAGTTAAGATATTGTAAAACATTCTTGAAAAAAAAAAATCAAATTCCGCTGGAGCTTCTAACTATATGCATTTACATTAGAGCAATTCTCTACGAAATCGGTCTTTTTTCTTCAATTTTAATTTTTGTATTTTTTAATCCGACTGAAACTTTTTTGGTGCCTTCGGTATGCCCAAAGAAGCCATTTTGCATCATTAGTTTGTCCATATAATTTTCCATACAAATTTGGCAGCTGAGCAGTTCTCTAGGATTTCGGTCATTCGATTTTTTTTGTATTTTTTAATCCGACTGAAACTTTTTTGGTGCCTTCGGTATGCCCAAAGAAGCCATTTTGCATCATTAGTTTGTCCATATAATTTTCCATACAAATTCGGCAGCTGTCCATACAAAAATGATGTATGAAAATTCAAAAATCTGTATCTTTTGAAGGAATTTTTTGATCGATTTGGTGTCTTCGGCAAAGTTGTAGGTATGGATACGGACTACACTGGAAAAAAATAATACACGGTAAAAAAAATTTGGTGATTTTTTTATTTAACTTTTTATCACTAAAACTTGATTTACAAAAAAACACTATTTTTAATTTTTTTTATTTTTTGATATGTTTTAGAAGGCATAAAATGCCAACTTTTCAGAAATTTCCAGGTTGTGCAAAAAATCACTGACCGAGTTATGAATTTTTTAATCAATACTGATTTTTTCAAAAAATCGAAATTTTGGTCGTAAAAATTTTTCAACTTCATTTTTCGATGTAAAATCAAATTTGCAATCAAAAAGTACTTTACTGAAATTTTGATAAAGTGCACCGTTTTCAAGTTATAGCCATATTTAAGTGACTTTTTTGAAAATAGTCGCAGTTTTTCATTTTTTTAAATTAGTGCACATGTTTGCCCAGTTTTGAAAAAAATATTTTTGAAAAGCTGAGAAAATTCTCTATATTTTGCTTATTTGGACTTTGTTGATACGACCTTTAGTTGCTGAGATATTGCAATGCAAAGGTTTAAAAACAGGAAAATTGATGTTTTCTAAGTTTCACCCAAACAACCCACCATTTTCTATCGTCAATATCTCAGCAACTAATGGTCCGATTTTCAATGTTAATATATGAAACATTTGTGAATTTTTCCGATCTCTTCGAAAAAAATATTTTTGGAATTTTCAAATCAAGACTAACATTTCACAAAGGCCAAACATTCAATATTACGCCCTTTTAAAATGTTTGTCTTGATTTGAAAATTCCAAAAATATTTTTTTCGAAAAGATCGGAAAATTTCACAATTGTTTCATATATTAACATTGAAAATCGGACCATTAGTTGCTGAGATATTGACGATAGAAAATGGTGGGTTGTTTGGGTGAAACTTAGAAAACATCAATTTTCCTGTTTTTAAACCTTTGCATTGCAATATCTCAGCAACTAAAGGTCGTATCAACATAGTCCGAATAAGCAAAATATAGAGAATTTTCTCAGCTTTTCAAAAATATTTTTTTCAAAACTGGGCAAACATGTGCACTAATTTAAAAAAATGAAAAACTGCGACTATTTTCAAAAAAGTCACTTAAATATGGCTATAACTTGAAAACGGTGCACTTTATCAAAATTTTAGTAAAGTACTTTTTGATTGCAAATTTGATTTTACATCGAAAAATGAAGTTGAAAAATTTTTACGACCAAAATTTCGATTTTTTGAAAAAATCAGTATTGATTAAAAAATTCATAACTCGGTCAGTGATTTTTTGCACAACCTGGAAATTTCTGAAAAGTTGGCATTTTATGTCTTCTAAAACATATCAAAAAATAAAAAAAATTAAAAATAGTGTTTTTTTGTAAATCAAGTTTTAGTGATAAAAAGTTAAATAAAAAAATCACCAAATTTTTTTTTACCGTGTATTATTTTTTCCAGTGTAGTCCGTATCCATACCTACAACTTTGCCGAAGACACCAAATCGATCAAAAAATTCCTTCAAAAGATACAGATTTTTGAATTTTCATACATCATTTTTGTATGGACAGCTGCCGAATTTGTATGGAAAATTATATGGACAAACTAATGATGCAAAATGGCTTCTTTGGGCATACCGAAGGCACCAAAAAAGTTTCAGCCGGATTAAAAAATACAAAAATTAAAATTGAAGAAAAAAGACCGATTTCGTAGAGAATTGCTCAGCTGTCCATACAAAAATGATGTATGAAAATTCAAAAATCTGTATTTTTTGAAGGAATTTTTTGATCGATTTGGTGTCTTCGGCAAAGTTGTAGGTATGGATACGGACTACACTGGAAAAAATGATACACGGTAAAAAAAAATTGGTGATTTTTTTATTTAACTTTTTATTACTAAAACTTGATCTGCAAAAAAACACTATTTTTAATTTTTTTTTTTTGATATGTTTTTGAGGATATAAAATGCCAACTTTTCTAAAAATTCCAGGTTGTGCAAAAAATCATTGACCGAGTTATAAATTTTTTAATCAATACTGATTTTTTCAAAAAATCGAAAGTTTGGTCGCAAAAATTTTTCAACTTCATTTTTCGATGTCAAATCAAATTTGCAATCAAAAAGTACTTTACTGAAATTTTGATAAAGTGCACTGTTTTCAAGTTAAATCAATATTTAGGTGACTTTTTTGAAAATAGTCGAAGTTTTTTATTTTTTAAAATTAGTGCACATGTTTGCACACTTTTGAAAAAAAATATTTTTGAAAAGCTGAGAAAATTCTCTATATTTTGCTTCTTCGGACTTTGTTGATACGACCTTTAGTTGCTGAGATATTTCAATGCAAAGGTTTAAAAACAGGAAAATTGATGTTTTTAAAGTCTCACCCAAACAGCCCACCATTTTTCAATGTCGATATCTCAGCAACTAATGGTCCGATTTTCAATGTTAAAATATGAAACATTTGTGAAATTTTCTGATCTTTCCGAAAACAATATTTTCAAAATTTTCAAATCAAGACAAACATTTCAAAAAGTTCAAACATTCAATATTACGCCCTTTTAAAATGTTAGTCTGAAATGAAGTTAAAAAATTTTTGCGACCAAAATTTCTATTTTTTGAAAAAATCAGTATTGATTAAAAAATTTATAACTCGGTCAATGATTTTTTGCACAACCTGGAATTTTCAGAAAAGTTGGCATTTTATATCCTCAAAAACATATAAAAAAAAAATTAAAAATAGTGTTTTTTTGCAAATCAAGTTTTAGTAATAAAAAGTTAAATAAAAAAGGTGCAGGTGGTTATGTTACACATGACCAGTATGACAAAGAACTTTGCAAGATGATTGTTGAAATTTTCGATTAGAATGTCCGGTCCAAATTCCCCTCTTATAATAACCGTCCTATCGAACTTAGGGGACGGAAATTGCAAGTGGAGCTGAAATAGAAATCGAAGTGAAATCAATTTACTTTTCTTCACCACTCGAAAGTTACCAAGATGCGGGAATGTTTTTACAAGGCTGTTGCAAGCAATCGGCGGCAGTAAAGGAAATTTGAACAGCAGACATTAAAAATTACCCTTTAAAGGGCTCTTAATGATTACAAGATAGTTATTCTAAATTTCCAGACACAGATTTTCACAGTGGCACAAAAAAATGTGCATCGCAGTAGTCTATTTATTACTTCCTGCCTAATAAGCAATATATTTTAACTGCTTAATTTCAGATAGTGGCCAAATGCTACTTTTTATGTCCAGTATCAAAAATCATAAAGTTTGATACCCATATTGCCCCAACTCTTACGGTCCAGCAAATGTCCCCCCATCGTAACATCCGCGGGGCCTCCGGCCACTCCGGATTGTTGCCACTACTGCTGAAATGTCAAATTTCATGTCCAGTATCAAAAACCATAAAGTTTAATACCCATATTGCCCCAACTCTTACGGTCCAGCAAATGTCCCCTTATCGGAACATCCCCGGGGCCTCCGGCCACTCCAGGTGGTGGCCACTACTGCCAAAATGTCAAAATTCATGTCCAGTATCAAAATCCCTAAAGTTTGATACCCATATTGCCCCAACTCTTACGGTCCAGCAAATGTCCCCTTATCGGAACATCCCCGGGGCCTCCGGCCACTCCAGGTGGTGGCCACTATTGCCAAAATGTCAAATTTCATGTCCAGTATCAAAATCCCTAAAGTTTGATACCCATATTGCCCCAACTCTTACGGTCCAGCAAATGTCCCCTTATCGGAACATCCCCGGGGCCTCCGGCCACTCCAGGTGGTGGCCACTACTGCCAAAATGTCAAAATTCATGTCCAGTATCAAAATCCCTAAAGTTTGATACCCATATTGCCCCAACTCTTACGGTCCAGCAAATGTCCCCCCATCGGAACATCCGCGGGGCCTCCGGCCACTCCGGATTGTGGCCGCTACTGCCGAAATGTCAAATTTCATGTTCAGTATCAAATACCATAAAGTTTGATACCCATATTGCCCCAACTCTTACGGTCCAGCAAATGTCCCCCCATCGAAACATCCGCGGGGCCTCCGGCCACTCCGGATTGTGGCCACTACTGCCGAAATGTCAAATTTCATATCCAGTATCAAAAACTATAAAGTTTGATACCCATATTCCCCCAACTCTTACGGTTCGGCAAATGTCCCCCCATCGGAACATCCGCGGGGCCTCCGGCCACTCCGGATTGTTGCCACTACTGCTGAAATGTCAAATTTCATGTCCAGTATCAAAAACCATAAAGTTTGATACCCATATTGCCCCAACTCTTACGGTTCGGCAAATGTCCCCCCATCGGAACATCCGTGGGGTCTCCGGCCACTCCGGATTGTGGCCGCTACTGCCGAAATGTCAAATTTCATGTTCAGTATCAAATACCATAAAGTTTGATACCCATATTGCCCCAACTCTTACGGTCCAGCAAATGTCCCCCCATCGAAACATCCGCGGGGCCTCCGGCCACTCCGGATTGTGGCCACTACTGCCGAAATGTCAAATTTCATGTCCAGTATCAAAAACCATAAAGTTTGATACCCATATTGCCCCAACTCTTACGGTCCAGCAAATGTCCCCCCATCGAAACATCCGCGGGGCCTCCGGCCACTCCGGATTGTGGCCACTATTGCCGAAATGTCAAATTTCATGTCCAGTATCAAAAACCATAAAGTTTGATACCCATATTCCCCCAACTCTTACGGTCCAGCAAATGTCCCCTTATCGGAACATCCGCGGGGCCTCCGGCCACTCCGGATTGTAACCACTACTGCCGAAATGTCAAATTTCATGTCCAGTATCAAAATCCCTAAAGTTTGATACCCATATTGCCCCAACTCTTACGGTCCAGCAAATGTCCCCCCATCGAAACATCCGCGGGGCCTCCGGCCACTCCGGATTGTGGCCACTATTGCCGAAATGTCAAATTTCATGTCCAGTATCAAAAACCATAAAGTTTGATACCCATATTCCCCCAACTCTTACGGTTCGGCAAATGTCCCCCCATCGGAACATCCGTGGGGCCTCCGGCCACTCCGGATTGTGGCCACTACTGCCGAAATGTCAAATTTCATGTCCAGTATCAAAATCCCTAAAGTTTGATACCCATATTGCCCCAACTCTTACGGTCCAGCAAATGTCCCCTTATCGGAACATCCGCGGGGCCTCCGGCCACTCCGGATTGTGACCACTACTGCCGAAATGTCAAATTTCATGTCCAGTATCAAAATCCCTAAAGTTTGATACCCATATTGCCCCAACTCTTACGGTCTGGCAAATGTCCCCCCATCGGAACATCCGCGGGGCCTCCGGCCACTCCGGATTGTGGCCACTACTGCCAAAATGTCAAATTTCATGTCCGGTATCAAAAACCATAAAGTTTGATACCCATATTGCCACAACTCTTACGGTCCGGAAAATGTCCCCCCATCGGAACATCCGCGGGGCCTCCGGCCACTCCAGGTGGTGGCCAGTTCCAATGATCGACTCCCGCGACTGGCATGTCTTAGCTGGTCCTTGCCTCCAAGCCATCTGCTCCCGGACCTCCAGGCAGTCTGCTACCGGGCCACCAGGCCATCTGCTTCTGATGTGTCCTCGTCGACGTCCAGCAATAGATAAATTTTCGGGACCGACCGAGCCGAGTTTTGTTGGCTCGTCGACGATCCGAAAATTATGAGGTGGAGTGGGGGAGATTTTAGATACATCAATCTCACGTCTCTCGATTGACTGATTGGGAAACGTTCGTTCATCCAACAAGCGTGCACCAAAAAGAGGGGAAATTTGCCGAGAGGGGAATTCGTCACGTAACGTTTTCGCTTCGCGAAAATTTTGGATTGACACCACGTATAGAAACCTTAGGACAAAGTTCTTTGTCAAAAATCACCAATTTTTTTTTACCGTGTATCATTTTTTTCCAGTGTAGTCCGTATCCATACCTACAACTTTGCCGAAGACACCAAATCGATCAAAAAATTCCTTCAAAAAATACAGATTTTTGAATTTTCATACATCATTTTTGTATGGACAGCTGCCAAATTTGTATGGAAAATTATATAGACAAACTAATGATGCAAAATGGCTTCTTTGGGCATACCGAAGGCACCAAAAAAGTTTCAGTCGGATTATAAAATACAAAAAAAAATCGAATGACCGAAATCCTAGAGAGCTGCTCATGAAATAAGAATGAGCACATTTTCTTTAGATAGTTTAATACAAAATCCCATTTTATCCAATTAAAAAACCTGATTTTTGAACAAATCGTTTCAAAATGTTTGTGAAGACTTGTTAAGCAGGTCTTGTTTGCATTATAAAGACAGATCTTCAAAATATTAGTTTTTTAAGTAAAAATATTTGAAATTTGTCGTATAGAAATCGTCAGAATTTGAATTTTGTGCATTGAAAAATGCAGGAAACAAAGATCATTAAATTTGCCTCTCAAAACAAAAAAATAGTACTTACTATTAAAAACATTGAAAATGGTATCAATAGTTATCGTGATATCGTAAGCTAAAAATTAAAGATGAGTAACTTTTTTTTTATTTTTTTTCAGTTTTTATAGTGATGTGTTTTTTAAGCCCTTTTTTATTTTATCCCTGAAATGATTATTTATAAAAGAGCCTAAGTAATTTTTGCTTGCAGTATGATATTACATCTATAAATGGGGTACTCTAATACATATAAATAAAATCGAACTAATAAAATAGAGTCAATGGCACCCGGGTATGGAGGATGAATTTTGGGTCATAGGGATTTTCAACGGATTTTGAAACTTTACAGGTTCTTCGCAATGAACGTTAAATCTAATTAAAGAGTTGTGTAGGTGACATTTTAAGAAAACTTTGCTGAAAAAAATACGTTCCCAGAACAAATCTAAAAATATATTTTTTTAATTGCTTGAAAAGTAACTGAATTTTTAAAAATCTCCACTTTCAATGTTGTAGCCTTCAAACAAGAACACTGTTGAATGATTTGTTCTGATCCTTTCTTTGTATTTGAGCATCATTTTTATTTCATTTGACTCAATGTCACCCCTTCTAAGAGGTGAAAATGGGACAATTTTCAAACGATTGGCATTTAGTAGAGTTCATCAAGTTTCACCATAATTTTGAAAAATGATGATAAACTATTTAAGAACAATCCTACGTTATCAGTTTTTTGAAAACATTTGAATGATTTTTGTAAAAAAGCGAACGTAAATAAAAATTAAATTAATAAAATAACTAAACATAAATCATTAAAAAAAATAACGACCAATTTAAAAATAAGGAGTCAGTATAACAAATATTTTGTACATTTTAATGTATGGATTTTCCAACAGCTTGGTAATGTTTAAAGTTTGTCGATTGTATTGAATTTTGGGTTAACACTTTTTGCCTTTCTTACTTAAGAAAGGTATAAGATTTTTTTAAATTAATTCGATTCGATTATAGCCATGCAACTACAATTTCCCAAAACTATCACCTTCAGTACACCGCCAGGATCCTTCTTTAACTTTCCGTTGTCGCACTGTCAAGACAAACAAGCGCCAAAAGTTTAAAGAGTTCCTCGAGTCCTGGACGTGGTCGCACCGAAGCAGCACAGCAGCGTCGTCCGACCACGGCACTTTTGCTAGACCCCGACGTGAAGCATAACAACAGGCGCAAGGGGCTTCGTTTCGTCGTTTCGCCTGAACGTAGATCTTCTGATTCATGCTTCTTATCCGCTGCCACCACAGCGCTGCATGCAACCTTTCGTTTATGTTCCGGATTTCCCGGCCTGAAGTGGTTGGTTTGGCTGGGGGTGTGAGGGTTAAGGGAAAGGGGCTCACAAAGCGTTTTTCCACTTCTTCTCTTGTGCACCATTCATCCATTCGTTCAATATTTACACTTGATATTTGTTGTTCGAAATTGCAAAAAGCAGCAGCTTGAAGTTGGTAGAGCTCAACCCCCTTAAGGGACAGACTACGTCTTAGTCCCGGATTTCGAAGTTAGGTTGAGGGGCACTGTTAAAAGCATAAAATATTCACACAAAAAAATAAAATATTTCTAACCAAACGGATATCTGGTCTACGAATGTCACTCCCCGGTCCAGAACAACCATGGTCTGGAGTCATGGTCTGTTTGGTTTGTGTCGGGACAAGGCCAGCCCCTCGCTCAAATGAAAGTCAGAAACAAAAGCCCTTTTTGCAAGAATTGTCACTGTATCAGCCTTTTGTCCCTTATCACACCCTCCCACTTTTTTGAGGGGCAAGGCTGGTGCCATCTTGTGGTCTACCACCGGAGATCCGAAGGAGTTGGAGCTGAAATGTGCATCGCCGTTTTCTTCCAGAAACCACAGACTTTAAATATTGAGAGGTGGAGAAGGGTAGTGGGGGAAATGCAGATAGTGACAATGAGCAGACTAAATTTCTGCTGGATGAAAAGCCAAGACTGTTCCTTTTGGATTGCCTTTGTCGAAGCGCAAAACCTAAGGATTGTGGGTTCTGATTCAGATATATCACAGGAAAACAGACCTCTGGCACTGTTGATTTATCTCCAAGCTAAATTTGAATGAAATGAAATTACTTCCTTCCCTTCGCAAAAGGATGTGATATTATGACGTCATAAGTTCACATATTTCAACTGAGAAAGCAGTGAATCTGTATTGGAGCAGGAAAGAAGATCAACACTGACAGAAAGATGTCAAAAAGACAGTAGGATGTGTTTGAACGAAAGATCTCACTACTACACTAAAGCAAAATAAAGTAATAGTTGTGTGATTATGACAACCAACAAACAATACAGCAGGGTTGCCAGTGAAAACTTCAAAATACTTTTCTACATTCTATTTAAAATAGTTCCAAAGGAAACATTATTCTTTCCCCCAAACAAACTCATACATTGCTCAACTCTCATCGGAATTGCACATTTTCCGGGGGCTTTGTTTGCATTCTATACGGTCTGTGATCTCTTCATGCACACACACACACTAATCTGGCCTGCACTTGTGAGTAATTTTCCAATTTTCAAGTGAGTGCACTATTCACACTCACATCTCAGTGCATGTGCGGTTTTTTCCCAGCAGAAGAAGGGAAATGATAATGTCTGGGAGTTGAAAATCCTTTGCAAGTTAAATGCACTCAATGACTGCAGGAATGAATTATGCAGAATGATCCGAGGAACGGTTGTGGTGTGGAAAGTAAAACGTTTGCTTATCATGGAGCGACATATTTTTGAAGGCATTGAATCGTAAAAATGAGCAAATTTTGAAGTTTTAAAAGGTGGGTAATTCTCTACCAACTCACACGAAATCGGGAAAAGTTGCCCCGACCCCTCTTCGATTTGCGTGAAACTTTGTCCTATGGGGTAACTTTTGTCCCTGATCACGAATCCGAGGTCCGTTTTTTGATATCTCGTGACGGAGGGGCGGTACGACCCCTTCCATTTTTGAACATGCGAAAAAAGATGTGTTTTTCAATAATTTGCAGCCTGAAACGGTGATGAGATAGAAATTTGGTGTCAAAGGGACTTTTATGTAAAATTAGACGCCCGATTTGATGGCGTACTCTGAATTCCGAAAAAAACGTATTTTTCATCGAAAAAAACACTAAAAAAGTTTTAAAAATTCTCCCATTTTCCGTTACTCGACTGTAAAAAATTGTGGAACATGTCATTTTATGGGAAATTTAATGTACTTTTCGAATCTACATTGTCCCAGAAGGGTCATTTTTTCATTTAGAACAAAATTTTTCATTTTAAAATTTCGTGTTTTTTCTAACTTTGCAGGGTTATTTTTTAGAGTGTAACAATGTTCTACAAAGTTGTAGAGCAGACAATTACAAAAATTTTGATTTATAGACATAAGGGGTTTGCTTATAAACATCACGAGTTATCGCGATTTTACGAAAAAAAGTTTTGAAAAAGTTACTTTTTGCGTTTTTCTTCGTTTCGTCGTCCGTGTCTGTCGCGGGTGACTATGAACGGCCATGATCGATGACGACCAACTTTTTCAAAACTTTTTTTCGTAAAATCGCGATAACTCTTGATGTTTATAAGCAAACCCCTTATGTCTATATATCAAAATTTTTGTAATTGTCTGCTCTAAAATTTTGTAGAACACTGTTACACTCTAAAAAATAACCCTGCAAAGTTAGAAAAAACACGAAATCTTAAAATGAAAAATTTTGTTCTAAATGAAAAAATGACCCTTCTGGGTCAATGTAGAT
Source organism: Culex pipiens pallens (assembly GCF_016801865.2). Lineage (NCBI taxonomy): Eukaryota > Metazoa > Arthropoda > Insecta > Diptera > Culicidae > Culex > Culex pipiens. The sequence continues at coordinate 120,688,382 of NC_068939.1, forward strand.
TCGAAAAGTACATTAAATTTCCCATAAAATGACATGTTCCAAAATTTTTTACAGTCGAGTAACGGAAAATGGGAGAATTTTTAAAACTTTTTTAGTGTTTTTTTCGATGAAAAATACGTTTATTCGGAATTCTGAGTACGCCATCAAATCGGGCGTCTAATTTTACATAAAAGTCCCTTTGACACCAAATTTCTATCTCATCACCGTTTAAGGCTGCAAATAATTGAAAAACACATCTTTTTTCGCATGTTCAAAAATGGAAGGGGTCGTACCGCCCCTCCGTCACGAGATATCAAAAAACGGACCTCGGATTCATGATCAGGGACAAAAGTTACCCCATAGGACAAAGTTTCACGCAAATCGAAGAGGGGTCGGGGCAACTGCTGTGTGAGTTGGCGGAGAATTACCCAGGTATTTTCAGATTCAGATCTTCTTGTCTTCTTGTCTTCTTGTCTTCTTGTCTTCTTGTCTTCTTGTCTTCTTGTCTTCTTGTCTTCTTGTCTTCTTGTCTTCTTGTCTTCTTGTCTTCTTGTCTTCTTGTCTTCTTGTCTTCTTGTCTTCTTGTCTTCTTGACGTTCTCTCAATCAGCAATTTTCTTGTGCATAACTTTGTTTATTTCTGGATGTCGTATTCTAAACCAACCAAAACGAATCGTAAATTGGCTCAATACTTCAATCACAACTCGTTTCGCTACATTTCCCAAGGATTCCCTCCGTATTTGCAAGACTTCACGTCGGTAATATTTTACGCCACGATAAAGCCCAAACGATTGCTTTTATGAATAACTTTCTGCTCAGGAAGCGAATCCTTACCAGGACCCTTGCCCCGCTAGTAACCCGTTTGAGCATTGCCATCACGTGCCACTCTTTACACGTGTTCCATCATTAGCAATCATAGGCGTAGCGAATGAAAGAGGCACAATCCCCCTTGCACCCTTCAACCCTCAGAATCCATATTGAAGGCCTGTCACGCATTCGGCGCCCAAGTCAAACCAGATACAGGAAGCCAGATACTAACCAGAAGAGGAGCCCGGCGTTGGCAGCATCCGGCGCTATCAAAAGCTTTAATGTTCTCTAATGAAGTCAGAAGACCGTTGAGATGAAGAAAAAAGCCCACCAAACAGAGCCGATGTGGGCTGATAAAGGACGGTCTGGGCAGAGGAGGGCGTAATGAAGTTTCACACGCATTACGATGGTTTTGACAAAGAACTTTGTCCTAAGGTTTCTATACGTGGTGTCAATCCAAAATTTTCGCGAAGCGAAAACGTTACGTGACGAATTCCCCTCTCGGCAAATTTCCCCTCTTTTTGGTGCACGCTGGTTGGATGAACGAACGTTTCCCAATCAGTCAATCGAGAGACGTGAGATTGATGTATCTAAAATCTCCCCCACTCCACCTCATAATTTTCGGATCGTCGACGAGCCAACAAAACTCGGCTCGGTCGGTCCCGAAAATTCATTCTATTGCTGGACGTCGACGAGGACACATCAGAAGCAGATGGCCTGGTGGCCCGGTAGCAGATGGCCTGGAGGTCCGGGGGCAGATGGCTTGGAGGCAAGGACCAGCTAAGACATGCCAGTCGCGGGAGTCGATCATTGGAACTGGCCACCACCTGGAGTGGCCGGAGGCCCCGCGGATGTTCCGATGGGGGGACATTTTCCGGACCGTAAGAGTTGTGGCAATATGGGTATCAAACTTTATGGTTTTTGATACCGGACGTGAAATTTGACATTTTGGCAGGAGTGGCCACAATCCGGAGTGGCCGGAGGCCCCGCGGATGTTCCGATGGGGGGACATTTGCCGGACCGTAAGAGTTGGGGCAATATGGTTATCAAACTTTAGGGATTTTGATACTGGACATGAAATTTTACATTTCGGCAGTAGTGGCCACAATCCGGAGTGGCCGGAGGCCCCGCGGATGTTCCGATGGGGGGTCATTTGCCGGACCGTAAGAGTTGGGGCAATATGGTTATCAAACTTTAGGGATTTTGATACTGGACATGAAATTTTACATTTCGGCAGTAGTGGCCACAATCCGGAGTGGCCGGAGGCCCCGCGGATGTTCCGATGGGGGACATTTGCTGGACCGTAAGAGTTGGGGCAATATGGTTATCAAACTTTAGGGATTTTGATACTGGACATGATATTTGACATTTTGGCAGTAGTGGCCACCACCTGGAGTGGCCGGAGGCCCCGCGGATGTTCCGATGGGGGGACATTTGCAGAACCGTAAGAGTTGGGGGAATATGGGTATCAAACTTTATGGTTTTTGATACTGGACATGAAATTTGACATTTCGGCAGTAGCGGCAACAATCCGGAGTGGCCGGAGGCCCCGCGGATGTTCCGATGGGGGGACATTTGCCGAACCGTAAGAGTTGGGGCAATATGGGTATCAAACTTTATGGTATTTGATACTGAACATGAAATTTGACATTTCGGCAGTAGTGGCCACAATCCGGAGTCTCCGGCCACTCCGGATTGTGGCGGATGTTCCGATGGCGGGACATTTGCCGAACCGTAAGAGTTGGGGGAATATGGGTATCAAACTTTAGGGATTTTGATACTGGACATGAAATTTGACATTTCGGCAGTAGTGGCCACAATCCGGAGTGGCCAGAGGCCCCGCGGATGTTCCGATGGGGGGACATTTGCCGGACCGTAAGAGTTGGGCAATATGGGTATCAAACTTTATGGTTTTTGATACTGGACATGAAATTTGACATTTCGGCAGTAGCGGCCACAATCCGGAGTGGCCGAAGGCCCCGCGGATGTTCCGATGGGGGGACATTTGCTGGACCGTAAGAGTTGGGCTTGGGGAAATATGGGTATGGGACCATCCATAAACCACGTGGACACTTTTTTGGGAATCTGTTACCCCCCCCCCCCCCTTCGTGGACAATTGTCCATACAAAAAAAATCTTATTTGTATGGGTCGTGGACAATCGCCATACCCCCCCCCCCCCCTAAAGTGTCCACGTGGTTTATGGATGGTCCCTATCAAACTTTATGGTTTTTGATACCGGACATGAAATTTGACATTTTGGCAGTAGTGGCCACAATCCGGAGTGGCCAGAGGCCCCGCGGATGTTCCGATGGGGGGACATTTGCCAAACCGTAAGAGTTGGGGCAATATGGGTATCAAACTTTAGGGATTTTGATACTGGACATAAAAAGTTGCATTTGGCCATTATCTGAAATTAAGCAGTTAAAATATATTGCTTATAAGGCAGGAAGTAATAAATAGACTACTGCGATGCACATTTTTTTTGTGCCACTGTGAAAATCTGTTTCTGGAAATTTAGAATAACTATCTCGTAATCATTAAGAGCCCTGTAAAGGGTAGTTTTTAATGTCTGCTGTTCAAATTTCCTTTACTGCCGCCGATTGCTTGCAACAGCCTTGCAAAAACATTCCCGCATCTTGGTAACTTTCGAGTGGTGAAGGAAAGTAAATTGATTTCACTTCGATTTTTATTTCTGCTCCACTTGCAATTTCCGTCCCCTTAGTTCGATAGGACGGTTATTATAAGGGGGGAATTTGGACCGGACATTCTAATCGAAAATTTCAACAATCATCTTGCAAAGTTCTTTGTCATACTGGTCATGTGTAACATAACCACCTGCACCTTTTTTTGTGCGTGTTTGGGTGATGGGCATTACCGGATCGTGAAGAAAAAGATCCAGCAAGAGCTGCTGGTAACATCATTACAAATTAAAAGACAAGATAACAAAACACGATAACAAAAAGATAACCACACCAAAAGGCAACAAAACAAGAAGACAAGAAGACAAGAAGACAATAAGGCAAGAAGGCAAGAAGGCAAGAAGACAAGAAGACAAGAAGACAAGAAGACAAGAAGACAAGAAGACAAGAAGACAAGAAGACAAGAAGACAAGAAGACAAGAAGACAAGAAGACAAGAAGACAAGAAGACAAGAAGACAAGAAGACAAGAAGACAAGAAGACAAGAAGACAAGAAGACAAGAAGACAAGAAGACAAGAAGACAAGAAGACAATTGTAACAACAAGTAACATTTTTTCCAGGAGTTCTACAAGAGCTCTTCAAGGTAGCTACAGCATAGCAGTTTGGATCAGGGTAGGATAATATTCTCTTCAAAACTTCTTCAGGAGTTTGGAAGAGTACTTGAAGAGAGTTTTATCCTACCGCGGTCCAAACTGCTATGCTGTAGCTATCTTGAAGAGCTCTTGTAGAACTCCTGTAAAAAAATGTTATTGGGAAGAAGACAAGGAGACAAGAAGACAAGAAGACAAGAAGTCAAGAAGACAAGAAGACAAGAAGACAAGAAGACAAGAAGACAAGAAGACAAGAAGACAAGAAGACAAGAAGACAAGAAGACAAGAACACAAGAAGACAAGAAAACAAGAAGACAAGAAGACAAGAAGACAAGAAGACAAGAAGACAAGAAGACAAGAAGACAAGAAGACAAGAAGACAACATGACAACAAGACAACAAGACAACAAGACAACAAGACAACAAGACAACAAGACAACAAGACAACAAGACAACAAGGCAACAAGACAACAAGACAACAAGACAACAAGACAACAAGACAACAAGACAACAAGACAACAAGACAACAAGACAACAAGACAACAAGACAACAAGACAACAAGACAAGAAGACAAGAAGACAAGAAGACAAGAAGACAAGAAGACAAGAAGACAAGAAGACTAGAAGACAAGAAGACAAGAAGACAACAAGACAAGAAGACAAGAAGACAAGAAGACAAGAAGACAAGAAGACTAGAAGACAAGAAGACAAGAAGACAAGAAGACAAGAAGACAAGAAGACAAGAAGACAAGAAGACAAGAAGACAAGAAGACAAGAAGACAAGAAGACAAGAAGACAAGAAGACAAGAAGACAAGAAGACAAGAAGACAAGAAGACCAGAAGATCTAATTAGACTTAATCTTTACATCTGGATTCTTCAGATTCAATTTAATTCTTGCTGGCGTTGCAAAGTAATTAAAAAGCACCACTAAATAAAGCGCATTGAAGCCAGGAAACCCACTAGAGCAACGGTCAGCTTGTCTGTATAATATCTCTCCACTTAATTTCAGTCGTTTACACCGGACTTCATCCCGTTTCCCCACCAAAATCTCTTCCACAAGTCCCTCAAATCCCCCCTCAACGTTTCGCAAAATTAATTATGAAGCGTTGTAAAATATTTAAAAAGCAATTTACTTTGCACAACTGCACAAAATCCTCCCATTTCGCTGTGCGATACAGGATGAGAACTCATCTTTTGATCAGTAAAAGTGCAACGAGACGAGCATCGAACCCAGCAACGGAATGAATAATATCTGTTTATCCTGATGTCGAGGAAAAAGCTGATGGAAAGCGTCCCCCCCCCCTTTTTTCCCCCTTCCACCTTCAATGACTTGGGAGCTTTTCGGAAAAGCAGCGATCCCCAGCTGAGTTGCCATTCTAGAATATCTGGCTCGAAGCAAACTTCAACCAACAACCAAAAAAAAAGAAAGCCAAAAACTGATAAAAAATAATCCGTCCAGCTAAAGATGGTCGGTTAGTTTGGGGTTCTGTTTGGTTGCCGGCAGCATCCACCATCAGCTCACAGAACCAATATTTGGCCGGGAAAACTCGATAGGGCTCGGGGGCGTCAGGACAAAATAGCCGGGGCGATTCAATGATTTTTCCTTCTTTTTTTTGTGCTGTGTGTGTGTGTGGAGCGAACCCACCAGGACACAGTGGAAGGGAAACGGATATTGAAAATCAATAAAATTAATCCGATGCCCTGCGATGGACAGTTTTTGGATCCGGAGAGGGATTGGGGATTGGGAATCGTTGCAGCAACTTTTCGTCGTATAGTTTGGTAGCCATTAGATTACTGGCGTTGGAAACATCGTAGGGAAGTTGGGATGGATTCCACCAGTAAGGATCAACTGATTTGGGAAAGATTGATTTATTTGATTGGTTTAGAAAATGAATCGTTCAAGAATGCATCAAACGTAATGAATTTCAGTATACAGAATATATAAGTTTCAGAATATTTAGGCGTGCTGCATATCAACACTGACCGAGCCACGTAGCCCAGTGGTAACGCTTCCGTCTCGTAAGCGGTAGATCGGGGTTCAAATCCCGGCTCGGATTAACACAACTGGTCATCTTTTCCCTTCTGGAATCGATTACTTAGTAAAGGGAAGGTAGTGTATCGTCACAAACTGGACCTTATCACGACACCTTAGGGAGGCGACCTATGGAATGTTAACATTAACCTTAACATGTTAACATTAAGTTGAGAATGAAACTGCCACTGAATCCGCTTTGTAAATGCCGGCCCCGATACTCTTCATGGGTGTTCCCCTCAGGAACGGAGAAAGATTTACTTTACTTATAATTACATTTTGGAATTTCTTCTCAAAACTAGATTGGTATTTTTTAGTGTTCAATTCAACCACAGGAAATCCAATCAGTTTGAGGTTGGATTCCACCAAACAGAAAAGGTTGCAGCTGTTGATTTTGTTCTGGGAATTCCACAAATTTAAACCAGGTGGTAACTCCTACTAGTAAATCAATAACTGTCTTTTGCCTTTTTTGGAAAGGCTTAACGTGACCAACACACTTGACACTGAACTTTGGCCGAGTTTTTTTTCGGAAGGCAATCATCATATCGGATGGTGGAACTTTGCGGTGATCGAGTTTCGGTGCGGTTGCCTTCTGTGAAGGTTTCTCGGTTTGACTTTTCAGCCAATTAGGCAATTTGCGGTTGAAGGCATTGCAGGGGCTTCTAATGTCATGACTGGCTTGACGGTGGTGACTTTCCCTCTTGAGTGTGTTGTTGCCGAAGAGTTAGGAAAGTGCTGAAACTGCAGTACTTTTGACTCCAAATTTCTATTTTGTCACCATTTAAAAAATTTCTATGTTTTTACAATTTTTATTCATAATCTCATCAATTTCACTTTTCCTTTAACGCTAGATACCCTATAAATAAGGCATTCACGTATGTTTAATTCCGCTTCGGACGATTTGCGCTCGGTAATCCAATTAGAGCGAGAATCCGGCTTGTGCTTCTACTTACGGTTTTGTACCATTACGGTTGCTTGCCGCTGTAACTCCTAAAACAACATTTATCCAAAAACATCCCTAGAAGAAAGAGCTCTCCAGGTAGAAAAATCATACCCATTTAATTGCCACCCACGGAAAAAGGGAAAGCAAATGAAGCTTCCTGGGCGGTCCACGTGAGGGGGTATTTTTGGTGGTGATCCTGGAAAAAGCCATACCTTAAGCTTTGACATCTTTACGACCTTCCTAGCACCGGAAATGGTAATCCGAAATCTCCCTTTTCGCGAGGTGCTGAAACCCATTCCGGACAACTTATTCGCAAATGTGGCGTGTTAAATTCCGATTAATTTGGCCCACCTTCTGCCGTGACAATCGTGTTCCGGAGGATTCGTTAAGGTCGCCAACCCCCTGCTACAGGACTGCTGTTGTGATTAATGCCAATTGAATCGCGTTGATGGCTTTTTAATGTCACCCAGGTCTGGACCATTTCCTAGCTTGACAAGGTTCTGTCTGGCCGGCGTCAAATTGACCAGACTTTCCGAGATATCAATCAATCATTTGTTGTTTAGGCAGGAAATTTCATGACCTTTGGCACCTTTTTAAGCTCTCTCGAGAGGGTTGTGAAGCTTCAAACACAGCCTGTGGCTTCATGTTACTTCCTCGTCCCAAGTTAAGGTGTTGGTGCTGGATGGTGGGGGGGGGGGGGGGGGGGGGGGGGGGGGGGCGCGAGCGAAGCCTCACTCATAATCAGCCACACATGACAAAGGAGCAGAAAAGCTGTGACGATGTAATCCATTAATGCCATTTTTGTACTCCATCATGCATGTGCGAGAGAGGGGCAGGGTTGTGCGTACCGAAGTTGATTCTGTAAGGATTTAAGCAGAGGATATTACCAATTTAACAACCAAAACCGAAACCATTGAAGCAGTTCTTTAGAATTTTGCAACTTTTTCATGATTTTTAATTATGTTTTTTTTTACTCTGATAAAACTATATCCATCGATTCTTTGTATTCAAATTCAAGAATGATTTATGTTCCGAATCAAGTCTCCTCACGAAATTGAGGGCAGTCCGTAGAAAAGAACTGTGGAATTACTGGAAAGTCCTTGTTTTGAGAAGAATTTTCCTGATCGATTCGATTTTCTCAACAAAATTATAGATTATTTTTTTAAGATTTCTAAAAAAATACAGTCCACAAATTTTTAAAAATTTTATCACAGAAACTTGGTTTTCATAAATTTTACCTCCTTAGATTTTTTTATATAACCAAAAGTGCCAAAAATTCAAATTTGAGTAAAAGCAACCACAAAAATTAAGAAACTCTCAGTTATTTAATGGCTTTGAAAAGTGTTAAAAACTGGTGTGATTTCAATAAATGTGTCAATAGGGCAAATTTAGTATCAAAAAGGCAGTACTTCCAGTCTTTTTCTGACGTTGAATTCATCTTGATAATTCTTATACTAGTAAATTTGACAGAGATTTGAAATATTAGTTTAGAAATCAAATATCAAAATGATGATTTTTTTAGCATGAAAATTTTAGTACTTTCGAAAAATAAGGTATTTTGTGAAAATTTTAGTATTTTCAAAAAAGACTATAATAAGTGAAAAGCATACAAAATTTCACTTCGCTTCGATGCACCCATTTTACAAAATTTTATTAGGCCGTTGCAAATATTTTTCAAAGTTCATGTCCCCCTGCATATTCAGCATGTTTGAAATCCTTTGTAAAAATTTAAAATTTTCATGAAATACCAATGCACAGTCCCACGAATTTTTTTTTTGCGAAAAAAAAATCCATCGGTATCTCGATATTTTCAAAACTTATGATTGGAAAGCAACTGTACGCCCCCCCCCCCCCCCCCCCTTCCCATTAACTTCAACTTCAAAAAATATTTGCAACGACCAAATGAGATTTTTGAATAAAAAAATACGGTATTTCGTGAAAATTTTAGTTTTCAACAAAAAAACTGTATTTAAGTGAAAAGCATAATTTTTGAAAATTTGAGTATTTCCGAAAAAATACTATATTTTGTGAACAATTTTGAGTATTACATTTTCAAAAAATATATTTTAAGTGAAGGCATTGAATATTTAAAATTGCATGGTTGAATTATGTTGAATTTAGAAAGATTTTTGAAATGAGTTATCGTCCAAAATTATCGAAATGACGATAACGATAGAATTTTCGTTATCGAGCCTCGATTATTTGATTGTTAACAACCACTCAAAATGTAATCTATGCATCAATTGGTCAATTGGTGCTTTTTTCATGATAATTTTTAATTATTTTTTTCGTGATTATTCAGATCTCTCTGCACGAAAGACGATTTATCAGAGCCATGGTATGAATTTTTGAAAATTGTGATTCTTAAAAAGTTTTGAAAATGTTGTTAAACCTACCTTAAGCGCTTGGAAAATAATGTTTTATTATATGAATTTTCAAATATTTTAATAGAACTTTTGTGTGGACACCTCTTAAATTTGTATGAAGACTTGTATCGAGGAACCAATGGTGCAAAATGGTTTTTTTTGGAGATGAAGAATTGTAGACAAAGTTTTACCCAAATCTAGAATACAATAAACAGTTGATTCGTAAAAAAATGATACTCTATACTTGAGTTAAATTTTGAGATAGCGCTCTGTATTCAAATAAATAGTAATTTTACATAATATTCAAGATGTTTGGTTTAAAAGAAGAAACTGCCTAGAAAAGAATAACGAAATAATGGAGTTTGTCTCTGCCTGAAGTCTCAAATTTGTAACTGTTAAAAAAACTTACGATAAGCAAACCCTACCTTCTAGCCGACAAGTGAATGGTGGTTGACTCGCTTATTGTTGAAACGCAACACGGCACAGGGTTATCAAATTTCCACACCGTCGGTCGGTCGGTTGAGTCGGTTGGGGGCCCTTCCCAGGCGCAACATGTGACAAACCCGGGAGCAGGTATTTTCCGCCACATAGACTCTGTGGATCCCATTTTGATGCCGGTGCGCGCAGATTTCTCTACACTCTGCTGCTTTCATTATGAATCTTGATGCCACGATGACTGACAATGACAGATATTTGGCTCTCCTGTTGACAGCTGCTGAGGACAGGCCTCCCGAGTTTGGACTAGCAGTTGACATTTAATGTTTTTTTTTCGCCTGTTGTGTGATATTTATTAAGGTGAGAGAACAGGTTGAAGTGACATTTCGAGTTTTGAAATTGATCTTTTTCTTAAATAACTGCAAATCATTTTTTTCTTTGAATCTCAAATTCTACAATTATCAGCAAGTTTTGAGCAAACCTATCTCCAAATCAGTACACTTTTTTCGCGCTTGAGTTGCACCCAGCAGCCATTAAAAAGAGGACTCCCGAATGAGCCGTAAAAATAAAGTTCAGTTCCGTGAAAAAAGGATCAACCCAGGCCCAAGTTTGTACAATTCCGCCACATCATCTTACCTTCATTAGGCTGGGTTGCCGGCGAGTCCAGGATGCAAACCGTGTATGTTTACGGTTGGCCAAGATTTGCTGGAGCAAATTTTGAAAACAAAGCGAGCAAAAGAAAGAAAAACACCAAGTGAGCATAGCATAATAAAGAGAATTAGCACAATGTGCCGAGCATAAAAAAAACACAAAAGAAAAACAGGGCTTCTGGCAACATATCACACTAGGTTGGAGCATAAAATCATAGATTATCAGATGTGAAACTTTAAAAATATTTTGGAAGATAGATGTAGCAAATTTGTATGATTTTTATGATAAATATTTTTAAAATGAATGTTATTTTTTCAACTTTTAAATCTGATTGTCTGTGGACAAAAGGTAGCTATAATGGGAAGGTGCCATGCACGCTAAAGGAAGAGAAGGCACCCACTTTGATATGATTAGACATGGTTGGGTTGAAAAGAAAACAGGAAAATAAAACGAATTTGGACAGGGAGTACGTCGTCGTACACTGAGTTCCTGCGAGACGGTCCTCAGTCTCCAGTCTGGACAGACGGTTGTCCAGGGAATGGACGATGGTCCGTGAGGAAATTTATATTCGGAGGTTGGGGGGAACTTGAGCACCATGATGGCAAGCAAAGGATCTGGAATTGACGTTGAAAACTTGAAATTTAATTGGAACTGGTTGAATCTTTGAATCTTTGAATCTTTGAATCTTTGAATCTTTGAATCTTTGAATCTTTGAATCTTTGAATCTTTGAATCTTTGAATCTTTGAATCTTTGAATCTTTGAATCTTTGAATCTTTGAATCTTTGAATCTTTGAATCTTTGAATCTTTGAATCTTTGAATCTTTGAATCTTTGAATCTTTGAATCTTTGAATCTTTGAATCTTTGAATCTTTGAATCTTTGAATCTTTGAATCTTTGAATCTTTGAATCTTTGAATCTTTGAATCTTTGAATCTTTGAATCTTTGAATCTTTGAATCTTTGAATCTTTGAATCTTTGAATCTTTGAATCTTTGAATCTTTGAATCTTTGAATCTTTGAATCTTTGAATCTTTGAATCTTTGAAACTGGTTGAATCTTTGAATCTTTGAATCTTTGAATCTTTGAATCTTTGAATCTTTGAATCTTTGAATCTTTGAATCTTTGAATCTTTGAATCTTTGAATCTTTGAATCTTTGAATCTTTGAATCTTTGAATCTTTGAATCTTTGAATCTTTGAATCTTTGAATCTTTGAATCTTTGAATCTTTGAATCTTTGAATCTTTGAATCTTTGAATCTTTGAATCTTTGAATCTTTGAATCTTTGAATCTTTGAATCTTTGAATCTTTGAATCTTTGAATCTTTGAATCTTTGAATCTTTGAATCTTTGAATCTTTGAATCTTTGAATCTTTGAATCTTTGAATCTTTGAATCTTTGAATCTTTGAATCTTTGAATCTTTGAATCTTTGAATCTACATTGCAATAAAGTTTGCTTTTCATCATTTTGCATTGTTTGCAAATCTCCTGAATCTTTTCGAACCAAAAAAAAGTTGCACTTTTGTGCATTTCACTCGCTCCAAAAATGCATCCAATTGATGCAAATAATCGTGAAACGAAATTTCACAAACGGATGAACCAAAGCCCGCCTGTTGGTGGTTTTTGTGGGTTGCAACATTTCCTCTCATCTCGTTTCACAGAATAGTTTTCCGCCAAAAACGATAACGTGATTGGAATTCGTGAGGATTTGCCACTCAAAAAGAGAGAGAAATATAAAGCTTTTTGCTCATTCTGACGGTCTCTAGCATCGATATTTCTATTCATAAGCCTGTTGCGAAACAACTTGTTCGATATTGTGAATATATATTTTTTCGGGATTAAGCCACGAAAGGATTGACTTTACGAACAGATATTGCTGAATAGAGGCACTTGATTGGAGCTATTTGTTTCAAACGAATTTTATTCACAAAAAAAAACGCCAGTGTACGAGGACACAACTTTCGATAAAGCTAACGAGAAAGCCATGAACATATATTTTCGACTAAAATTAAAAACATAACAAAAAACTATTTTGATAACACTTCTCGCTGAAAAAACTGTGCTTGAAATGCAAACGCAGGCAAACTTTTCCCGAACTCGTTTGCATTTTTGCGACCCGGAAAAGGCTTAGCTGCTGACGTGGAACGATTCTAGCGAATTTTTGGTGTGACCAGGCCATCGGGGTCATTGAGGAAAGCTCAACAAAAGATTCAAAGATGTTTTGTCTTTTTGTCTTTTTGTCTTTTTGTCTTTTTTTTTGTCTTTTTGTGTCCATTTCACCCCTCAATCCCTCACTCCTCACTGAAAACCTAGTTTTCATAGCCAAAATTCCGTATGCTGCCCCAATAAACGAGATTCGCACGAGTGCCAACACTCACATTAACACAAATACAGAAGCTCAGCAGGTTGCATTTGATGTGGCCAAGCTCTGTGTGTTTGAGCGCGATAGTGGAAAAATAATTAGTTTTCCCTCACTTTTCCACGCGAATGCGTTTTAGGTGGGATGCGTCCAAGAGGCGTTTTTTTGGGGATGACCCCCGACCCCCCAAACTAGAGAGCACTTGGCTTTTAAAGGTTTTGTTAGGGGGGGGGGGGTGCAATTTATGAGTTGTGAATTGCCACTTGAACGGTGTTGTCGAGCATAATTAGCGATAAATTTTACTGTTATAATTGGGGTAAAATGTCATTTTGTCACATTTTGATTAAAACTCAAAATAGATATTAAAAGAAAAAAAAAACAATCTTTTTTTCATTAAAAAAAGTAAAATACTTAAATTCCTCGAAAAATCTAACCAACACCAGTAGCTGACCATCCCGGCAGCTTCTGAAAGCCGATATCTAAATCGAAATCTAAATTGGACAGCCCTCGACTGTATAAATCCAATTTTCAATGGGGGCCGCCGCACTCCATTCATCCAATCAATTGCTGCGACGACCCCAAAGTGACCATCCTCCTCGATGATGGTCAGGACACGCTGGCAGAAAAAGGTTTTATTTTTTATCCGACCATTTTCGGGGGCAGCAGGCAGAAGAAAAAAATCCCCAGTCTGAATGTAATCATACACGCATGATCACGCAACAGATATAATGTTATCATCATCGGTCGGTTTTGGGATTTCGATGAGAGGGTTTCACTTTCTCTTTTTTGAGTGTAATGCAAACCGTCATCAGCATCGGTAGAAAATTGGAGCTATAAGCGGCTAAAAGGTCGAAGAAATGACTGTTAGTGAGGGCTCTATCGGATATCCGGAACTTGGAAAAAAGTATCCTTAAAGTTTAGCTAGTTTTCTTGCGTTTAGAATTTTTTAAAATTTGGTATATTTTATGGTTGCGCAGTTGTCAAACTTAAGAAAAAAAATGCTTCTAGATGACTGAGATATGATTAGATTTAAAATGTTGAATTTAAAGACCATGTTCCAAAAAAATCAACAAACAGTAAATTTCATTACTCTGTTTACAGCTTTTAAAGTCTCCTTCAAAATTTCCCTAAAAAATCAGCAAACAAATTATTATTGACTAAAATAAACATGTTCAATGAAAAACTTGTTAAATCGTTTGAAAACTATACAGAATACTTTGTATTGTCAATAGTCGAAGAATCCAAACACCGTTTTGAGAGCAGCTTATTTCAGTCAGCTTCAAAGTTGTAATTTATTCAAATTTAGTATTATTTAGGTTAAATGTTAAGGTTTACTCACTTTTACAGTGTTGAACTAAAACTGGAGTTTCTTCTAAACTAATTCGTAACAATATAAACTAAACTTGGCATGTACCAATAACTAAATCGAAACCTTCTCCCTTCTTGAGCTGAAGTTTATTATCCTCCCTTTGACGTTGGTCTTCTCAGTCTGTCAAATACATTGAGGGAGTGCACAGTGCTAAATGAAAAAATCTAACGCACAAAACTTGCGGCAACACTTTGCATAAAGGTTAAAAAGGTCAAAGTCAAGGGGAGGTTGGAGGCAAAAAAATAAAAAAAGGTGGTCTTTGATAAATATTTCGTCAAAAATACACTTTCAAATATTTGTTTAATCTGTAAGTTAAAGGTACTAAAAGTTGCTCAAAATAACCTCCTGAACAAGGAAGAAAAAATATTGGTCAGATATCACAAACACAAACAGATCTATATTTAGTTGATACAAAGTAAACAAAATAAGCACAGTTTAGACTCGAATATCGTCCTTCCATCCCTGGAATTCTCGGAACAAAATTCTAGGGATTTTTCCAAAACGGGGAATTTCTGAATCCCGTGAATTTTGATATTTTGTCCCGGGAATTTCCAAAATTGAAAAAATAACAAACTTTGGTCTGGAAATTCAAATTTGGGTTTGGAAACAGATGAGAAGTCTTACAGAATACTGAATTGTTTTATCGTATATATCAGCATTAGGATGAAAAATGACTTTTTAGCGGGCATTCAGGGGCTGGTTCCGGTGGCCGTACGGAGCCCAAATCCCAAATATGAGCTTGATTGGACGTAACAGGAGCTGGCGCTCCACCCTTCAATTTTAAATGGGATTTAACCCGTAAAAATGATTTTTTTTCAAAAATGTCACTTTTGAGGCATTTTGGCCACCAATGCGTTTACCAAAAACATCATTGGCATGTAGGCCAGATCCTTGCGCATCTCTTTGTATATATAACATTGAAGTTTTGAGCTTCCTTCTTTGTTTAGATATGCGTCGCACCTCGCGACGGCCGAGACGCCATTTGATTTTGCTGGGGCCGATTTTTCGAAAAAAAATGCCAAACTTTGAAGGCCTGTACCGAGCTCTAGGAAGCTCAAAACTTCAATGTTATATATACCAAAAGATGCGCAAGGATCTGACCTACATGCCAGTGATATTTTTGGTAAACGCATAAGTGGCCCACGTGCCTCAAAAGTGATACTTTGAAAAAAAAATACGGGTTAAATCCCATTTAAAATTGAAAGGCGGAGCGCCAGCTCCTCGACGTCGTCGTGCTATCTTGTCGCACCCGCCATTTTGACGTTCCGAGAAAAACGCGTTTTAATGTTTGACCTTGAGTATACAAAAACGAGAGCACGCAATATAAACAATAACAAACACGTTTTGTTTGGCTCACCATTCTGTGCATTGTCTCAAAGTTTGGTTGAAGTTGGTTGCTGGAGTCCCGAGTTATAATTACAAATGTTTACGGTAGTCTAGCTTGTACGTGCGACCAGGCCTGCAAAATGTTTCCAACCCAGCGTACACATGAAGCAAACCAAAATGTACGTTCACTGCTAGCATGTGACTGTAAGCCTACTGTGTCCGTTCAACCACTGCCGCCTGACTCGTGCCGGTCGGCTGCTGGAGAATGAAAGACGTGAAAAAATGAGCTACACTCACTCAATTCGTGTCGTATGACTGACTCGCAAAATCTTCTCTAAACACTATTTTGACTATTTTTAAACAATTGAATGGTTCTAGACTGTGCAAAACACTTAAAACAACCATAACTTATATTCAAAATTACATTTCCACGCATAAATACCAACTTTTTGTGTAAAAACTTGTTTCTTTATGTGTGTGCGTGCAACGTCGAATGAGCGTTGGTCGGCTACTGCCTTGCATTGCAGCTGCTCAGTGAGCTAGGGCACTCACGACTGAGTCGGGTTTGTTTATGTCACGGTTTTGCGGTTCAGTGAATGGAACTGAAAAAATCGTGTATGCGTCGCCGATTTTCGCGTCAGGACCCCTGACATTTTCAGCTCTGCGTGCGACAAACGCATCCTGACTTTCCTGGCCTGAAATCCCTTTGGCCTTTTGTCGCACTTACATCAATTTTTAGATAGCACGACAAGATTGAAACTACTTTAATATATAAAGTGACAAAAACGCACGGAGTTTTTTCGGTTTTTGTTGAATATCTCAGGATTGGAATCGAATTTTGGGGATCTGTGACGGTCAAAAGGTGAGGCATTGTGAGCTGCACAATATGGCGTTCTTAACTCAATTTGGTCCAAAATGCACGTACAACAAGTTAGCACAATGGCGACGTCCTGTTACATCGAATCAACCTCATATTTGGGATTTGGGCTCAGTACGGCCACCGAAACCAGTCCCTGAATTTTCGACATAAAAAGGTATTTAAAAGACCTTTCCAACGAGCCCAAAACGTTAAAGATCTGACAATCCTATCAAAAGTTATAAGCACTTAAGTGTTATTTATGCACTTTTTGGAGGCCGGATCTCAAATATTTTGATGAAAACGTTGTCCGGATCCACCATGCGACCTGTATTTGTATAGGTAATCAAAAGACCTTTCCAATAAGCCTAAAACGTTGAAGATCTGACAACCCTATCAAAAGTTATAACCACTTAAGTGTTATTTATACACTTTTTAGGCCGGATCTCAGATATTTTGATAAAAATAAGTCTTATTTATACTCTTTTTTGAGGCTCTGTAGTGTATTAACTTTATGAATGTAAGGATGGCACCACCCACCTAAAGGTGGATTAAGCAACGTTTTTTAGCATATTTTTGCAATATTCTCGGTTGATTCCGGTTAAAACAGGTACAGAGCAAAACAATTAGTACACCGATTTCCAAATTTATTGCTCTAAAATCCTGAAAATTCTAAAATTTGTTCATTATAAATGACTTAAAGATAATTTGTTAAATATTTTCTTATTAAAAAATTAAAGTCTAAACATCTTAATTATTTATATAATTTTAATATAATATATAATTTTAATAAAAATTAAATATTATATTAAAATTATGCACATTATTAAGATGTTTAGACTATAATATTTTATAAAAAAAATATTTTACGAGTTATCTTTAAATTTATAACAAAAATAATTTCTTTTATCTTTGTTTAGATGGAAGTGTCGGTTATTACCAATTTATAGTATTGAGCTAATTCTATGATTTTAAGCATGAAAAACATAACAAATTTAATAAAAACATAGATTTTAAGACTTTTACAAAAGTTTCCCGGAAATATATGTTTCCCGGGAAATTCAAAAACCGGCAAAATTGGACGCCCTAGTTGATTGCCTATCAAAAAATCAAATGCATTTTAAAAAATACTGACTACCTTTGGATTGTTAGTCCAACTGCCTACCAGCGACTCCACCAGGACAGGACCCAGGGAGACGACTCCTACACCTGGACTGAGCTAACGACCCAACCCTCTAGGTTAGACCGGGGCCAACATTTACTTCCCCGTCCGACGGTAGGCGTGATCGGACAAATCTCGTCTCGAAAAACGCCACCGGGACCGTCTGGGATCGAACCCAGGCCGACTGGGTGAGAGGCAACCACGCTTACCCTTACACCACGGTTTCAATATTGCTCCCCTTTTGAAATATTAGGCTTTCAGCCGGATTAAAAAATACAAAAAATACGAATGACCGAAATCTGAGAAAATTAATCAATTATAGGTGTTTGTAACATTTGAAAATGGGTTTTTAGTCTGTGTTGATATGTAAGTAAAGTAAATAAATCTTTCCCAGTTCCTGAGGGGAACACCCTTGAAGAGTATCGGGGCCGGCATTTACAAAGCGGATTCAGTGGCAGTTTCATTCTCAACTTAATGTTAACATGTTAAGGTTAATGTTAACATTCCATAGGTCGCCTCCCTAAGGTGTCGTGATAAGGTCCAGTTTGTGTCGATACACTACCTTCCCTTTACTAAGCAATCGATCCCAGAAGGGAAAAGATCACCAGTAGTGTTGGTCCGAGCCGGGATTTGAACCCCGATCTACCGCTTACGAGGCGGAAGCGTTACCACTGGGCTACGTGGCTCGGTCAAAAAAAAAGAAATTATAGTCAACAATATTGAGTTACTGATAGAACCTTATTAGCCTTTTTTCAAAAAGTTCAAATGACAAATTTGCACCGGAATAATGCTCCTCTTTCACCAATTAAAAAAAAGTGCATAAAATTAGTGAAAAATGTGTCCGCCCTCCCAGAACAAGCGGACAGACCCCGTCGGGGCGATAATTAATGACATTTCTGGTGCATATGTAACCGCGTGTAAAACCGGACTGTCTGCAATGACCATTGGGTGGGTCGTGTTGGTTGGTTTAATTCCGGGAAAGCCACTTCAAAGGGGCTTCCAGTGTGTGGACAATTTATAGTGGCTGGACGCTTTGTTTTACATAAAAACGAGGCACAAACACACACACACAGCGAGTATTTGTCCGTCACTTATCGGTGACAGAGCAGACTAATTGATGGGGTCTCGTGAATAATTTCATTTCAACTTGGATGGTGATGAATATTTTTGATTGATTTTCCCTTTAAATTTGAACTAAATCAGTTAAAAATGATCGTGTTCAAAAATTTTGGTAGAATTAGCAATATAACACTTGAATAAAATAATAACTTTTTTTGACAAAATAATTACCGTCAGGCACTCAAAAAAACTACACTTAAGTGTCTATTTTTTTTTGTATTTTTTTAATAAATAAACATGGAAAGTAGAGGTGGGCAAAAAAGTGCGAGCCATTCGCAGAGACGGTTCTCTAAGAAGAGCGAACAAACCATGGTTCACACAAAAAAACACGGGTATTTTGAAACACCGGTCTTTTGAGAAAACCGTTCCAAAACGGAAATTTTTTTAAACATTCACCATGAGATTTGGGAAAAAAATTCTGTTGCCCGTTTGAAATTTGGCATTTATAGATCTTATAAATAATAGAAAAATAAAATCAGAATATTAAAATGAGTTTGCAACATAACTTCTCAAATTAAAATATCAGCATTTTATAATTTCAGCAGAAAACAATTTCGTAAAATTAACAGCAATTTTCTCCCTAAAAATCCAGATTTAAGTTACCCAGTTAAAACATTCTATGCAGAATCGTATGCAAAAGCATGCACATTACCTTTGTGATCAAAATCATGTAATATTGTAGGAAAAAATGTGTACAGTCATGCCTCGGTTTTGCACCGCATATGGGGGATGCAAAACCAAGGTGTGCATAACCGAGGCACAGAGCTTATGGGATTTTGGCTATATGGGAGACATTGGCTTTGATCGTACGAAAAATCATGCAAACATCAAAAAATTATAGTGTTTTGAAATCGGGATGATGTCAGCTATCCAATAAAATTATTATTTCATGAAAATTTTCACAAAAATGCGTATTTTTCCTGTAATTCGAAAATGCATTTTTTTTCTCTAAAGAAACCAAAAATATATTGTTATTGCAATATGGGTATCACATGATCAGGTTTTTTCATACATTTTGGATGTAATAACAACATTTTTAGAAAATACTCAAAATTTTCACAAAACTACGTCTTTTTGAAAAAAACTCCAAATTTCAATTTTTAAATTATGGGTATCAAACGATCGGTGTTTTTTTCATACATTTCGAATGCAATAACAATATTTTTCGAAAATACTTCAAATTTTCACAAAACTACGCATTTCCGAAAAAAATACTCAAAATTTCCGTTTTTACAATGTTGGTATCAAACGATCGGGGTGTTTTCATACATTTCGAATGTAATAACATTTTTTTTTGAAAATATTATCGCGGGCGTTAATAATTAGAGTTCACGCGCGCTGATATGACCGCAGAAGAATGGCCGCATGACAGCCGCAGAACAAATTTTTGGCTGTTGTCAAAGGTTGCCTTGAGTTTTTTGCTGACTTTTCGGAAAATATTCAAAACAAATCAGGTTGACAGCCAAATCAACGCTGAATTTCAGTTCAACCTGCTGATTTTTACACAGCGGTAGTTCGGCGGCTGTAACCTCCTGTCAGTCACAGCGAAGGAGTAAATTGATTTTATCTCGCAATAAGCAATACTCAAAATTTTCACAAAACTACGTATTTTCGAAAAAAAATACTAAAATTTTTCGTTTTTACAATGTGGGGTTTGATACCCATTGATACCCATGAATGTAATAAGAACATTTTTAGAAAATACTCAAAATTTTCACAAAACTACGTATTTTTGTAAAACGTTTCAAAATTTCAGTTTTTACAATATAGGTATCAAATAATCAAATCAATTTTTTCAAAAATACGTATTTTTGTGAAAATTTTGAGTTTTTTCATTTTTTTAATAACTTTCGAAATGTATGAAAAAATCCCGATTGTTGGATTCCAATTTTGTAAAAATTTAAATTTTGAGTTTTTTTTTTTGAAAAAACGTAGTTTTGTAGAAATTTTGAGCATTTTTTTTTAAATTTTGTTATTAAATCCGAAATGTATGAAAAAACCTGATCATTTGATACCCATATTCCAATAACAATATATTTTTGGATTCTTTAGAGGAAAAAATGCATTTTCAATATACAGGAAAAATACATATTTTTGTGAAATTTTTCATGAAATAATAATTTTAATGGATAACTGATATCATCCCGATTCCAAAACATTATAATTTTTTGATGTTTGCATGATTTTTCATACGATTAAAGCCAATGGCTCCCATATAGCCAAAATCTCACAAGCTCAGTGCTTCAGTTAAGCACTGGGCCGTGCTTAACCGAAGCAGCTGAACGGTGCAAAACCGGGGCAGTGCGAAACCGAGGCATGACTGTATACGAAAGCATGTACGGAAAAAAAATATTGGCCACTCACTAGAAATATCAACAATCCGGTGAGAGTCATATCCAGCTAACCAAGTCCGCGCTCCAACCCTCTCGGCTATCTGGCAGCTGTGAAAATTTCTGGATCAATACCGATATTGCCGATACATCGTGTACAGTTAATACAGGATACGACGTACGGGAAAGCTACTGCTACATTGGCGTTGCAATCCAACAATCACAAGACGTTGAAATAGCCGAGATGGTTGGGGCGTGGGCTTGGTAATCTGGATATGACTCTCGCCGGATCGTTGTTTTTTTGGGGTGTGCTAAAAAAATTTTTTTCTCGCTTTTTGTGTACTCACAAAGATAAGGTGCATGATTTTACATGCGATTTTAACAACGGATTTTTTTGCTGTGTACACAAAAAAAAACAAAGTAATATCTGGGAAGGGATACATCTTTTAAGTCAGAAAAAATGTGTATTTTTTTCCTCTGAAAATGTGTATTTTTAGCACTTTTCTGTTGTAATGTCGCTTTTTCAGTCTAAATTGAGGTAAAATTACATCATGCAAGAGGTAATATTCAACCTTTCAAAAATACACCTTCCAAATTTACACAATTTTTTACTGTGTAGGGTGCCCCATCCAAGTATTCGAAAGAGCCGCTCATTTTAATAAGCGAGCGCAAATGAGCGGATCCTAAATGAGCGATTGACTCGAGGCTCGAGCAAAATTTTCAGTGAGATAGAACCCACTAGAAAACGTGCAGAAAGTCAAAAATTCAAATAGGCAAAATCTCGAAAATGCGGGTTTTATTTTTTTTTCAACTGAGCATAATAGATTATTGAGTGCTCATTTTATCATGATAAAGAAAAAAAAATTCAAATCATATTTTAATAATAACTTATTTGTATGCCGAGCAATCGTTTTATTTTGTTTGGAAGATCATTGTGTTGCTATAACCAAAGGATAGATTTTGCATTATTAGTTCGTTCAAAATACCTTCAAAATATCCATATATTTATTTGGCTTTTTTATGCAAAATAAAATAAAAGAATCTCGTTTTTTGATGTAAAAACTATCTTTCAACCTATGAATTATTTAAAAATCATGTGAATCTCGAAAAGTCATAATTTTTAAAACATGCCGAAAAAAGCAATTAAACTTTTTTTCTAATTTTATTTATATTTACATTTTTCAATAACATTAATTTCGATATCTTGATATCGTGACTTTTCAAACCAGTAAAAGTCGTTGACCATCCCTGAACCTAATGTTTTCGAAAAGATCAGAAAATTTCCTATGAAGTTGTAGAACAACAATTTTTTAAGTGCTTAGCAGCGATGGAATAATCATCATCAAAAGAAAATCTTTGGATGTGGATTGTTTTAACCGAACAGAAATTTTCAATTCTTTTTTTACCAACTCTCCAAAATAAAGGAACAAAGGGAATGCTGTAATTGAATTTAAAAATGCTGAAATGCCAACATTAGGTGCACGATGGAATTGCATGCTGTCCCCCTAGTCTTAGTAAACAACGTCTTATGAGATGAATATTTCAGTCAAAAGTTCGTGTAAATCTTTGTCGAGACATAATGATGTATGCAGCAACATAATTAATACAGACTTTTTTCCAGAAGAGACGCAGACACTGCTCAAGCAATGTGGCAACCGGGCGATACGCATGCTGCACGACTCTCGCGCGTAAGGAAAAAGACCCGGCCTTTGGGATTATGCAAAAATCACCCTTTTTTGTAGCTACAAAAATACAAAAAATAACTTTTCCATGGCATAACTTTAAAAGTTCTTCACTAAAGAGCAGTTCTCTACGGAATCAGTCTTTTTTCTTTAATTTTAATTTTTGATTTTTTTATTCGGCTGAAACTATTTTGGTGCCTTCGGTATGCCCAAAGAAAGCCTTCATCATTATCATTAGTGCATCATTAGTTTGTCCATGTAATTTGCCATACAAATTTGACAGCTGTCCATACAAAAATTATAAGTGAAATTACAAAAATCTGTATCTTTTGAAGGAATATTTTGATCAATTTGGTGCAACAAGTTGCAAAAAGAAGTTTTTTTTCAGCACGAGTTGTACATTTATCCAACGAGGTTTACCGAGTTGGATAAATACGACGAGTGCTGAAAAAATCTTCTTTTTGCAACGAGTTGCTTAAAACATTTTTTGCAATTCCGAAAAACGTTTATTTAATGGAATTTTATGTCAAACATTCATGTGTTTAGTAAAAACATCGTTCAAAACAAAACAATTTTGAAAAATGTTACCTTTCGATACAAGTGCTGAAAAGTTCAACTTTTCAGCACCCATTTCAGTGGTGAAAAGTAGAACTTTTCAGCACTGTTATTGAAAGGCATTAATTTTCCATTCTGTTATTTTTGGTAGGGAAAAGTAGGCCGTTTCGTTTCTCCAGAAGGGCAGGAAAAGTTGACAGTTTCACAGTGGAATTGCAAAAAAATAATTTGGTGATTTTTAATTTCACTTTTTGTCACTAAAACTTGATTTGCCAAAAAAACTATTTCTATTTTTTTTTTTTTGATATGTTTTAGAGGACATCAAATGCCAACTTTTCAGAAATTTCCAGGATGGACAAAAAATCTTTGACCGAGTTATGATTTTTTGAATCCATACATTTTTTTTTTCAAAAAATCGAAATATTGGTCGCAAAAATTTTTCAATTTCATTTTTCATTGACCGAGCCACGTAGCCCAGTGGTAACGCTTCCGTCTCGTAAGCGGTAGATCGGGGTTCAAATCCCGGCTCGGACCAACACAACTGGTGATCTTTTCTCTTCTGGAATCAATTGCCTAGTAAAGGGAAGGTAGTGTATCGTCACAAACTGGACCATATCACGACACCTTAGGGAGGCGACCTATGGAATGTTAACATTAACCTTAACATGTTAACATTAAGTTGAGAATGAAACTGTCACTGAATCCGCTTTGTAAATGCCGGCCCCGATACTCTTCACGGGTGTTCCCCTCAGGAACTGGGAAAGATTTACTTTACTTTAGAGGACATCAAATGCCAACTTTTCAGAAATTTCCAGGATGGGCAAAAAATCTTTGACCGAGTTATGATTTTTTGAATCAATAATTTTTTTTTTCAAAAAATCGAATATTAGTCGCATAAAATTTTCAATTTCATTTTTCGATGTAAAATTGAATTTGCAATCAAAAAGTACTTTAGTGAAATTTTGATAAAGTGCATCGTTTTCAAGTTATAGCCATTTTTATGTAACTTTTTTCAAAATAGTCGCAGTTATTGATTTTTTAAAAATAGTGCCCATGTTTGCCCACTTTTGAAAAAAAAAAATGTTTTTGAAAAGCTGAGAAAATTCTTTATATTTTGCTTTCCGGACATTGTTGATACGAACCTTAGTTGCTGAGTTATTGTCATGCAAAGGTTAAAAAACAAGAAAATTGACGTTTTCCAAGTCTCACCCAAACGACCCACCATTTTCTAATGTCGATATCTCAGCAACTAATGGTCCGATTTACAATGTTTTGGTATGAAACATTCATGAAATTTTCGGATCTTTTTGAAAAAATATTTTCAAAATTTTTAAATCAAGACTAGAGTCCATATCCAAATAATTTGAATGAAGGAATTATGAACGGATCAGTTCAACTAACCCCTGTATATGCGCAACATGCTAGCCAAATGTTCAACCCTTGTTCAAACTGTGCCAAATCGTGATAATCTTCGAGTCAAATTTGTCATGTTCGACAATTAACAATTGATGCTGAAGCCTAGCACGTGTGGCTTTAAAATTCTACACGGCACACGACTTCCAAATTTTATCAACTCCTCCTATAACACTCCGAATGCCAACCCTCACCGAACACATCTTGATAATTGAAATGTGCATTATTAAGGCTTTTTATTGTTGCATTCCACCGACCGTCCCTTATCACCCCGATCGCACTCCCTCCCTCTCTCTCTCCCCGGGACCAGTGACACCGAAAATCATATTTTCCGCCCTATAAAACGCTCGTGCCATCAAAAATTGAGTAATTTTATCAACCAACAGCAACAGCGAGGAGTTGACCCGGGTCCTGTTCCATCAGTCAACCAGCTGCTGCCGTCGAACTGCAACTTTAGCCATGAAATATGGGGTGCGGGCCACGTGGCCAACCCACTCCGGTGGCCCATCGTGGGAGGAGGGTATTTGCAGCTCGCAGTGCAGTTTACGTTTCGAAAAACTGACGTCAGACACATGCCACCGCCATCAGGTTTTAATGCCACTTGATTCGCTTTATTAGTGGCGGTACTGTTTTTGTGTCCTGTCACGGGACTCGGGGCTGCTGCGGACAGGACCCGATAGGACATGTCCCAGAATGGTTGGCTTTTGGGCTGATGTTTGGAATGTTGTTGAAGCAAGACCGAAATGGAAGTTTAATTTATTGATCAACACTAACTTTATCGCGCAGCTTCTAATTATTCAAGCTGAAGTTGAAAGTTGATAATTAATTACGGTCGAGATAGAGGGATGAGTTGGAAAATGTTGGATGGGTAATTCTCCGCCAACTCACACAGCAGTTGCCCCGACCCCTCTTCGATTTGCGTGAAACTTCGTCCTAAGGGGTAACTTTTGTCCCTGATCACGAATCCGAGATCTGTTTTTTTGATATCTCGTGACGGAGGGGCGGTACGACCCCTTCCATTTTTGAACATGCGAAAAAAGAGGTGTTTTTCAATAATTTGCAGCCTGAAACGGTGATGAGATAGAAATTTGGTGTCAAAGGGACTTTTATGTAAAATTAGACGCCCAATTTGATGGCGTACTCAGAATTCCAAAAAAAAAACACTAAAAAAGTTTTAAAAATTCTCCCATTTTCCGTTACTCGACTGTAAAAAAGTTTTGGAACACGTCATTTTATGGAAAATTTAATGTGCTTTTCGAATCTACATTGACCCAGAAGCGTCTTTTTTTCATTTAGAACAAAATTTTTCATTTTAAAATTTCGTGTTTTTTCTAACTTTGCAGGAGTTATCACGATTTTACGAAAAAAAAGTTTTGAAAAAGTTGGTCGTCATCGATCATGGCCGTTCATGGTCACCCGCGACAGACACGGACGACGAAACAAAGAGAAACGCAAAAATGACTTTTTCAAAACTTTTTTTTCGTAAAATCGTGATAACTCGTGATGTTTACAAGCAAACCCCTTATGATTATATATCAAAATTTTTTTAATTGTCTGTTCTACAAATTTGTACAACATTGTTACACTCTAAAAAATAACCCTGCAAAGTTAGAAAAAACACGAAATTTTAAAATGAAAAATTTTGTTCAAAATGAAAAAATGACCCTTCTAGGTTAATGTAGATACGAAAAGAACATTAAATTTCCCATAAAATGACGTGTTCTAAAAATTTTTACAGTTGAGTAACGGAAAATGGGAGAATTTTTAAAACTTTTTTAGTGTTTTTTTCGATGAAAAATACGTTCTTTCGGAATTCTGAGTACGCCATCAAATCGGGCGTCTAATTTTACATAAAAATCCCTTTGACACCAAATTTCTATCTCACCACCGTTTCAGGTTGCAAATTATTGAAAAACACCTCTTTTTCCGCATGTTCAAAAATGGAAGGGGTCGTACCGCCCCTCCGTCACGAGATATCAAGAAACGGACCTCGGATTCGTGATCAGGAACAAAAGTTACCCCTTAAGACAAAGTTTCACGCAAATCGAAGAGGGGTCGGGGCAACTTTTCCCGATTTTGTGTGAGTTGGTAGAGAATTACCCGGATAATTTGACTCGAAGTTCCCTTTTTTAGGAATTAAATTTTTAAAACAATGTCAACTATCTAGCCAGTCTTCAAAATACGTAGAATGTCATATTTTTAAACAAAATTCAAATTTTCACTTGTTAAAAGGGTTCATAAATTTCAATTTGATTTTTGTCAAAGTTATAAAAGTTTTCTGCTATTATTTACATAAAAGTACGATTGTGTCACGTTCCCCAGAAAACCATTCCCCCAATTCCCCAGAATGAACCGTTCCCCAGAAAACCATTCCCCTGAATGTATTATTAACCAGAAAACCATTCCCCAGAATGTACCGTTCCCCAGAAATATTTATCGTGGTGATTATAATTATTTCCAAAATTAAAAAAAAACCAAAATTTCCAAAATATCCGAAATTTCCGAAATTTCCAAAATATCCAAAATTTCTAAAATTTCCAAAATTTCCAAAATTTCCAAAATTTCCAAAATTTCCAAAATTTCCAAAATTTCCAAAATTTCCAAAATTTCCAAAATTTCCAAAATTTCCAAAATTTCCAAAATTTCCAAAATTTCCAAAATTTCCAAAATTTCCAAAATTTCCAAAATTTCCAAAATTTCCAAAATTTCCAAAATTTCCAAAATTTCCAAAATTTCCAAAATTTCCAAAATTTCCAAAATTTCCAAAATTTCCAAAATTTCCTAAATTTCCTAAATTTCCTAAATTTCCAAAATTTCCAAAATTTCTAAAATTTTCCAAAATTTTCAAAATTTTCAAAAATTCCAAAAAAAATAAAATTTCCATAATTTTTAAATTTAAAAAAAAATTAAATTGATAATCTTTTTTTTAATTTTTAAATTTCTTTTCTCTTTAATTTTAATTTTTGAATTCCAAACTTTTTGATTTTTGATTGGAGAATTTTGAAAATGTTTTAAATTTGACTTTTTGACTTACCATTGACAAATTATGATCATAATATTTAGATCGAAAAATCTCGAACAAGATGCGAGAAATAAAGATTGAAATATTACGCTCGAGTGCAATAATCACCACGTTAACTTGTGTCAGCAGTTATTACAAGGCTAGAAAGTTTTCCCTTCTTTAAAGAAAGAAAAACTTTACTGACTGATACAAGTTGAATTTTACCTTTAAAAGGGAGGAGGAGAGTTTTCCCTTCTTTAAGGAAGGGAAAAATTTATAGCCTTGTTATTATAACTGCTGACACGGGTTTAATTTTCCCTTCTTTAAGTAAGGGAAAAAATACATGACCACTTACACAACTTTTTAAATTTG
Organism: Culex pipiens pallens; assembly: GCF_016801865.2. Classification (NCBI taxonomy): domain Eukaryota; kingdom Metazoa; phylum Arthropoda; class Insecta; order Diptera; family Culicidae; genus Culex; species Culex pipiens. The sequence continues at coordinate 120,716,423 of NC_068939.1, forward strand.
TTATCACTAGTCAAGAGAGTTTTTCCTAATGGAAACAAGAAAGAATACCAGAAAGAAAAAACTTTAAAGTGAAAATTCAACTTCTGTTAGCAGATATCACAAGTCAAGACAGGTGAAATTCAACTTGTGTCAGGAGACCTTAAAAGAAGGAAAAATTAGTCAGTTATTGTAAGTCAAGAGAGTTTTCTTCTTCCAAAAATGATAAATTAAATTTTGTCACCTTAAATCAAATTTAGAAAATTTAAATCATCATGCAAAATGAGCAATATGCCAAAGGTCCAATATGTCAAATGGAATTATACCAATGACACCCATAATCATATTTTAATTTTAACAAACATTTTTCTTCTTTGCAAAATAAAAATAGCATTCACGGAAAAAAAGAAATAGAAAGAAACTGCAATTTATTCGACATTTGTATAACAAATTTAACATGACTGAAAAAGAAGGGAAAATTTCTTAGAATAATAGAACGAGTCATAAGCCGAATAAACATTTTCTGTTATTTTCTCAAGAATTGTTGTCAAAAAAAAAAGTAAATTTTCTTGGCATGGATAAAATAACCTTGTCTTATTTTTTATATTTTCTAAGAAATTTCAAACAAACTAATATTTGAAACTACTTTGATTTTTCGAGAAAGAAACTTTTCTGGGGAATGGTTTTCTGGGAAATGGTACATTCGGGGGAATGGTTTTCTGGGGAACGGTTTTCTGGGGAATGGTTTTCGGGGGAACGTGACACAATCTAAAATTACATTAAAAAGTCTGAAATTGAAATATTCCCAGATGATACTTTAAAAAATTCAAGCTTCTATAATTGACGTTTTCTTCCCTTCAAAATCGATGTGATTTCTCTCGAAAGTCCTGCCAACTCAACGTTCAACTCCTCCCGGTTGAACCTGTAATTGGCTGACGGTGCACCCGGCTGATTAAACTTCCACTTCTGGCAGGTACCCTGAACCAAAGGCGTCACGCCCGAGGTCCGACCTACAGCCAAACAAATCGATGTTTGCAGTCCGCGCCAAACCTCGTTTTCACCGGGGCTTCGCTGACCGACCAGTCGGTGACCATTTATCGGTCGTTGCTTTGCCCCGAAGAACCGCTCTCTTCCTTTGGTGGCCCCGATTTTTTTGTTATTGTCCGTTCGTCCCCGCAATTCCCTTCTTTCGCTGGCCGGCTGTCGCACGTCGTCGTTGTCCTTTTCGGCCGACGATGCGGCCTGATTTTTTTTTTGGTTGGTTATTTTCGGTTCAACAGTCTTGTAAGATTTGTAGAGTTTGTGGAGAAGCGGCGAGAGGACGTAAACGTAGTAATTCCACAGAGAAACAGACGTGAAATTTGCTTGCGTTGCATAACGGTCATTTCAAATGCGACTGTCAAAAAACGGTTAGTTTCATGACGTACCGCAGTCGGAAATGGTGGCGCCACCAGCGTTTGGTCAAATTTTCTATTAATCTGATTTGAGTACCAGAGAGCAATAGACCATGCTACTTTTCAAAAGCTTCCTTATTCGTTTTTTTTTAACATCCGTTTGTCTATGGAAACTCTGCAGAAGTTTGGTGGAGCTTTGAACCGGTTCTTGCGTGGTGTGGGAACGGACCAAAAATCGAACGAACAGCAGATGTTTCATTTTGATCACGATTTTGGGTGAAATTTCTGCAAGGTGGCCGTCTCTTGATTGGAGCTACGAGCAGGTAGTAATTAGATTAAACATCGCTTTTAATTGAGTGCAGATGTTGATTTACTTTTTGTTTCAACTTTTTTTTAAATTACTCAAAATTATGATTGAAGGTACATGGCATTTCGAAAGTTCTAATTGTGAAGATTGCGTAATTTGAATGTAATTTTCATCTCAGAAAAAGAATCCAGACAAAGAACGACAATTTTCCAATCCATTGCACTATGCACCAAAACCTTGCTTCAAACTCTTCTCCCCAGGTAAATAATCCCTCTCAATCAGGGCATCAACAATCAGCATCACAAAGCAAAAGGCTCACACAAACTGCTTACCCGACTGATTCCGGAATCTTTTTGTTCGTCGTAATTTTGCTGTAGGACGTCACTTTCGACGCAATCTCTACCCGGAGCAAAAAAAAAGAGCGAAGGAGAAGGAAGCCATCTACTAATAGGCATTGAATTATCCCGCAATGGGTGAACCAGAACAACGCAGAAATCACCCCTTATTTTTTGGAAGCGTCTTTTTTTTTGTTTTGCTTGTGATACGCCCTTTGCAAACGTCCCCCCTGATTTTTTTTATGTTGAGAGAACGCAATAATCTTTCTTGTTTTGGTTAGGTTTCGGTATCAAGAAGGTGACAACAACATTGCGTTTGACAGTTGCTCACCTTTAAAATTGTAGACCTTGCGTCAAACAATTTGACCGACTAAGACGTCACAACAGTAAACAAACTTGGAAGTCGTGATTGTTTTCGATCAGAAAAAGCCCAAACCATTTAGTGGATTCCCTCTGGACCTTCTTCCTGAGGGTCGCACGTTTCCACGCAAAACTCACCTGCCTCCTGTCAGACTCGACTCTGAAGGAACAAAAGGACCAGACAAACCTGCGGCAGTACCTTGTAGAAGCAGCAGTCAGCGGTAGATCAATTTCCTTAAGCCTTTTCATCATTATCCTGCACGAGAAGAAAGAAACGGCGGTCGTGCGGATTGTGCGATGAGCAGAGTGGTAATCTGCTAAATTTGCTTCTATTCATGGGGTTTTGTGAGGTTTTTGGGTGAAATCTTGACGATGCCTTCTTGAGCACTTGTCTTCTTTGAATCTTTGAATCTATGAATCTTTGAATCTTTGAATCTTTGAATCTTTGAATCTTTGAATCTTTGAATCTTTGAATCTTTGAATCTTTGAATCTTTGAATCTTTGAATCTTTGAATCTTTGAATCTTTGAATCTTTGAATCTTTGAATCTTTGAATCTTTGAATCTTTGAATCTTTGAATCTTTGAATCTTTGAATCTTTGAATCTTTGAATCTTTGAATCTTTGAATCTTTGAATCTTTGATTCTTTGAATCTTTGAATCTTTGAATCTTTGAATCTTTGAATCTTTGAATCTTTGAATCTTTGAATCTTTGAATCTTTGAATCTTTGAATCTTTGAATCTTTGAATCTTTGAATCTTTGAATCTTTGAATCTTTGAATCTTTGAATCTTTGAATCTTTGAATCTTTGAATCTTTGAATCTTTGAATCTTTGAATCTTTGAATCTTTGAATCTTTGAATCTTTGAATCTTTGAATCTTTGAATCTTTGAATCTTTGAATCTTTGAATCTTTGAATCTTTGAATCTTTGAATCTTTGAATCTTTGAATCTTTGAATCTTTGAATCTTTGAATCTTTGAATCTTTGAATCTTTGAATCTTTGAATCTTTGAATCTTTGAATCTTTGAATCTTTGAATCTTTGAATCTTTGAATCTTTGAATCTTTGAATCTTTGAATCTTTGAATCTTTGAATCTTTGAATCTTTGAATCTTTGAATCTTTGAATCTTTGAATCTTTGAATCTTTGAATCTTTGAATCTTTGAATCTTTGAATCTTTGAATCTTTGAATCTTTGAATCTTTGAATCTTTGAATCTTTGAATCTTTGAATCTTTGAATCTTTGAATCTTTGAATCTTTGAATCTTTGAATCTTTGAATCTTTGAATCTTTGAATCTTTGAATCTTTGAATCTTTGAATCTTTGAATCTTTGAATCTTTGAATCTTTGAATCTTTGAATCTTTGAATCTTTGAATCTTTGAAACTTTGAATCTTTGAAACTTTGAATCTTTGAATCTTTGAATCTTTGAATCTTTGAATCTTTGAAACTTTGAATCTTTGAATCTTTGAATCTTTGAATCTTTGAATTTTTGAATCTTTGAATCTTTGAATCTTTGAATCTTTGGAATCTTATCTAGATTTTGAGTAATATCCCATACAAGCAACATCTTCATCCCGACAAAAAAAAATGGCAATTCACGCTGAAGAAGCACCCAAAAATGTGAAATATCCCGTGGTGAACAACAGCACTGAACTGCTCCCACTCTGGTACCTGCTCATCCCGGGGGTGCACTCGACATTTTAATCAGACGTCCCTTTTTTCGGTCCAGTGACCGACCACAGCTCGAATCTTCCACAATAACCCCCGAAGGGACTGCGATAGTTTTTGCTGTTGGTGTAGTTTCCTAACATTTTGGATTTTCACTTTTTTTTTCTGCAGTCGGTTATATTTATGCTAGTTGGTTGGTTGGCTGGCCAAAATGGAGCTTATAACGCAGAATGCAAACAGAAGAAGCAAAAAACGAAATAAGCCACGTTCAATGCGAACGACGGTGAGTTGGGTTTTATTTTTGCTGAACATGAGCTGTTGCACCTGAGCGGAGCAACGTGAAATGGGGAGAACAAAAAATCTTTATGAAACTGGGCGAGACAGTCTGAAAACTGTGCAATTTTCAGGGATAAGGTAGCTAAAGGGCAACAAGGGGTAGAAAAACAGTGTCAACCGAAAGCAATATGAGCCAATATGACGTACTTAAAGCTGTTGAACCTAGCGTATTGGGAGTTATTTGGAAATTTAAACTTTGAATTTATCAAATTAAACGTAAAATGATTATATAAACAATCAAGATTAAATAATGTTCAATTAGATCTAGGGTTTTTTTTCTCAAAATTTATATTCCCTAAAAGAGCTAGCAAAATCTAAAAATATGTACCCTCCCTGCAAAGGCTTATGAATTGATCTCAGTTGAAAGGTTCTCCAAATCTCTGAATTGCAAATGTAACATCCTGGAACAGAATTGCTAAATTCTAATAAATACACAAATTGAAATTGAAAAAAATGTTTAATATTAATTTGCCTGCAACCTGTCTTTTTTTTAAATTATTATGCCAAAAAATGCGTTTTATTTCTCATGCTGATTTTTCTCACCGAAACCGATAAACTTAATAAATTATGGATATTTTATTGCGATATCAATCATGTCCGGCATATAAAAATAAATAAAACGACACATGAGGTTCCTACCAACCAGCATGATCCACCACCAAGAGGAAAGTTCCTCGAAATTTCCCACCACAGTCGCCGTTGTGTTATCTTGTCATAAAGTGCGTTTTGAAGAATTCAGGATTACTTTTGTCCAAACGTAATGCGTCTTGTAATGAGCTTTCATTTTTAACGATTTTCCTCTTTAGCCAAGCCACATTTTAAAACCAACTAGTCATTACCTAGTTTTATTGAGGTTTTATGCAAGCATCTTGATTGCTTTAAAGTTTTATTTCGGCATTTACCATATTACTAGCTGGGACATCGTACCCTCTTGGACCTGAGGGGCCCTGACAACGCCCCTGCCGGTTGGTCTTGGAGCCACGGCCGACAGGGGTGGGCACAGGGCCTCTTTTCTCGCGATGGCTAGATCAGCAAACAAGAGCTCGCAGTTCAAGGTCGGCTCGATTTCTCAGTAACCAAAGTAACAAGACACTAGATCACTCTTTAAACTACTTTTTATTCACTTACTGTGTGGATGTGTGTGTGTGTGTGTGTGTGTGTGTGTGGGGGGGGGGGGGGATCTTGCTGGGCTGGCGTTTACTGCTGCTCCTCGTCAGCGTCTCCACCCCGTGGACGACGCCAAGACTCGTCCTCCAGATTCAGCGTACTTCCGGGCCTCACGGTCGTCGTTGGCCATCGCGGAAGGGACGCCCGTTGCTCGCGCTGGAAACCTCGGCAATGCGCTCGTGCTCTGGACCAAGCGTGGCCCCTGGTTCTTGTGCAGCTCATTTCAGTTCTTCAAACTTGCATCGTGTAGACAGCTCCCTCGGACCACGTGGTACATATAACCTTCGAATGCTGGCGTACAGGCCACAGGGCTGGACTGTACAGGTGACTTGATGAGTCGGTGGGCTCCGGGGTCACTGGAGCGGCCACTAGACCACAGGTTGACCTTTGATGGTGTGGTCTGGTTCTGCGAGGCAGAACCACAAACGTAACTTTTAGTTCACAATTACGGGTCCTGTTGGGATTGCGCGTGGATTAGAACTCGCTATTATCGATCTGCAGACACCGATTTCCCTGGATATTCCCAACAGAAGCACTCTCATACCTGATTCGATCTTGTTCCCTAGTAGTAGATTCTCTTTTCAGCCATGCCCTAACCGGGCAGAATAGTGCAATCTGCACACTTTACTTAAAACGCTTGTTGGTCGACTTTCTGACCTTGTCGATCGCTGGCTGAAGTGGAAGAGAGCGCTCAAGATCAAGGGCATCAGAGAAGACCCCTCAGTCTCTCCCAGATTCGTTTATTCCCTTTTTCCTCTTGACCAGTGTCCACTCTCTTTCTTTCGGCTAACCCTTTTTCCCATGCAGCATTTGAGACTTGAGTGTGTTAACAAACGGTTGGCTACGGTTTGCAGATACAGTGTGTGCTTGATTTTACTCCCTGACCTTGCTCTGATTTTAATCTGTTTGTGTTGTATAATTTATTATTTTAATATTCACAATTAACATTAAGAAAAACATGCAAAACACAAACATCCCTACACGACAATTTTCCTACTATTGAAATACATTTCCCTACTCCTACCGGTTCTTATCGAACAGGAAAGATGATCAATCGCAACGGTAACAACCACAACCAATGAGCTAGCGCTCATAACAAGCTCTTACACCTCGAACCAAAAATCAGGTGAACATAAAAGCCAAATGGCTTTTAATACTGTTTTATGAAAAATTCAAAAGAATCTTGAAAACCCGAATGCCATGCCAAACAGTTTTATCGCATGCTTCTTTAAAACCATGGGTGTTTCAGCTGTCAAGTGTCATTAGGCATGCATAATGCTTACTTAAAACCATAAGATCCGAAAAAAGCATTTATCGCGGCCAAATAGTAGTGCATAAATATGGCGCTGAAGGCATGGCCTGATTGAATGTGGTTGACCGCCATCTTGGCAGAAAAAATAGAAAATAGCAATAAATGCCATAAAAATTGATGAAAACACACAAAAAAATCAAATCAAACTACTCGCTCTACAGCATTGCCTGGATGTAAACACACGTTATGCTAACTTTCAGACATAGCCATAGAAGTACAAAAATAATTTGATATTTTTTTTCAACTGCAATAATATATTTATTTTGTCATAAGATACTTTAAAAACAAAACCATTATTTTTAATGAAGCAACTTAATTTTTTAAGCTCTATCTCCCTCACATTCATCGATAGAATTTTAACCGGAGCTGAAATTGTGCCACCTTATGCGAGAAATAAACTCTCACATTAATTTAATTAGCTTCAATATAATTTATCACATGATCCTCATCAATGCTTGAAAAGGGATCTATCACTGAATGGGACTGCTCGATATTCGATAGAACTTTCTGTCAGCGATAATTTTTCAAAACAATGTTTGATCGCTGACACACAACGCCTATCATGATCGTCATTGCTTGGCGACGATCGGTGAACGTAAACACGAAGACGAAACGAACGAAAAATGAGCACCACTCAAACAGCCGGCCAAACGAGCCGGCTCGTGAGCCAGAATTGCCCGTTCGCGAGAAGTCGATCGTGTTAAAAACGAACAAAAAATAACCCAGCGATTGAAGTTACACCCCTATACCATCGCCTGGTTCGCAATCATAAGCCTGATAAACAAATTTCTAGCTTGAGACCTGGGTGCAGAATAGTTGTCCGCAAAGCGGCCTCAATTCAGAACTGTCAAAGTGGAACCAATTTACGTTCACAAAATAATACCAATAAGTGGCAAGTATTGTGATCGATCTATAATTTATTTTGTCAGGAATAAAAAAAAGTCGATGGCGTCGAGCTATTAAGGTTTTCGAAGTCGAAAGATCTTATGAACAGGTTTGAAATCGAGATTGGCATGATTCGTTGCTCGCATTTCAAAATCGCTATGTCTCATGCAAAACCTATGTTTATGACGCTTTTTGAAATGTTAGCGACGAATTATCAATAACTATGAATGGTACCTGCCAAATAATATTGGATAATCTTACTCCGATGTTATAACTGCACATCAAAGATACATAATCTCGGAATAACTGGTCCTGGACTGAATATTTCAATACCTATGGGACAATGGTCAACAGTATTTTTAGCGGAAATATACGCTATTGTGGAATGTACAGCAATCTGTTTAAAACGAAATTACAGATTTGCAAAAATATGTATCTTCTCAGACAGTCAAGCTGCCTTGAATGCATTAAAATCGCCAACATGCCAGTCCAGGCTTGTTTGGGAATGTAGAACACTTTTGAAACAATTAGCATCCAGAAACCGGGTACATCTGTACTGGGTCCCGGGTCACCGAGGAATAGATGGTAATGAAATAGCAGACCTTTTAGCAAGACGAGGTTCGGACGGGCATTTTATAGGCCCAGAACCATTCTGCGGAGTCTCGAAAAGCACACTTAATATGGAATTCACACAATTGGAGAAAAAGTTGATTCAGTTGAACTGGGTGAAAGCACACGATATGCGTCAGTCGAAAATGTTTATCGTCCCCTCCAAACAAAAATTCGCTCAACTCATGAATATGAATAAAAAATATCTCGGAATATACATCGGTCTCATAACAGGACACTGTCCGTCTAGATATCACCTGAAAAAAATTGGGCTCAGTCCAATTGATATCTGTCGGATTTGTAACTGTGAGACTGAAACATCAAAACATTTGATTTGCGAATGCAGCGCTGTTTCTGCAAAAAGAAGACGGATCTTCAATAAGGGCATAATAAGTCCAAATGATGTCTGGCTAGAAAACCCCGGCACAGTAGTTGATTTCATCCTAGAAATCTTGCCAAACTGGGGTACATCGCAGTGTCAGCCAATGACCGTAACCCTAAATGGTAACGTGTCATCCTGAAATTTGCGATAACAAAATGGGTATACCGCAATAGATCAACTCAATGGTCGCAGTGGTTCTAAACCCAACAAAAAAAAAAAAAAAACTTCCATTCAGTTGCTCTTCTGATTGACGAAATTCCACCCACTTTTGACATAATTTTTCATCACGTGGAAAACAAAAAAGGCCTCTTTTGGCCGCTCATCGTTTAGTATACGAAGAAAAAAATGGAATGCACTAAATTTTTCATCGAAAACATCAACATCAACAGATCCAAAATGTTTCAAAACAATTCAATTCAGCAGTAAAAAATGTGTCACGCTTGAGCTTGAACATAGCCTTCTACTTTGTTTATGTTTACAGCTGTAGTGCTGTTGTATTAGTGGGGAGCAGTGGGGAGCTTTCGAAAATCACGTTATGCATTCTACCTTTTCAGCACCCAGCTTGAGACGAACGGCTAGCACGAGGCGCTCGCGGCGAGAGCGAGAACGCGAATGAAAATGCGAGCGCGAGCGAGAAGAGAAAAGTACTAAAAAATTCTCTCCCTCGTTCGCGAACGAGAATTGCTTTCCTTCTTCTCGCTCGAATTCCTACAGTGTTTATTTATTGCCAGAATAAAACCTGTTTGGCATAAGACTTTTGAAGAAGTATGAAATGCCATTTTTCCACATAGTCCGATTTACGATGCCTTTTCGTCTTGTCGCAAGATTTTTCGTTTTTTTTTCGCGTGCGTGTGTGTGTGTCAAGGTGCGGCTAGCTCTGGTTGTCCTGATGACAGCTAGCCAGTCCGATTTGCGATGCCTTTTCGTGTGGTCGCTAGATTTTTCGCGTCCGTCGTCGGTGGTCAACAGCAACCAAACCCTATCATACCATTTCAGCTCGATAAACATCGTAACTCGACGTTTGCAATGTTAATCAGTAGCTCACTAACATCAAGCATTTGAAACTTTACGTGTTTTTTTTTTGTTTTTAAAAAGAGGGGTTTATCGTTGATTTGGGGAAGCTGTTACGACGTGGTGGCTGAAATGTTGGTTTTGGCTGATAGGTTTCATAGTGGTTGTGACGGATACGATAAAACCTAGAATGTTACTTGGGAAAAGTGTTTCCACGGCTACGTCACGACTGTCATCCAAATACAAAGCGAGCGAGTTATTGGCGCGTGGCGTTTGAAAAGGTCGTATGCTGCGCATCGGTCATAATTTTTCTTCTAAAAGATAAAGACTCGGGTGGGTTTTCAAAACACACACTTCTATTCGTTTTTTCCAAATTGAAATAAAATTTCATTTATTTCTAGTTTGGGGCACTTACGAGTGTGGTTGTTGAACAATCTTAAAAAAAAAATGGTTTTCGTAAATAGGTCGAATACCGGAGCAAAAAAAAAGTTTACTTTTGGCTCTTACCTACGTCTTGTTGAAAACTAAACCGAGATTTATATTTAGTTTCGGATTTGAAATAGGAAACCAGGATTAATTTAAGACTGAATAAGTATTCTAAATGCTCAAACCAAAGAAAAATCAAATGTGATTTATTTTTTTAGTATCGATTGTATAGTCAAGTAGAACTTTGTAATATTCTGATCTAATATTCTAATAAATGTTAAATGTGGAAAAAATTACGTAGTACTTCTAATCATCTCAAATGTAAAAGCAAAAGATAGTGAAAATTTACAATAAAATATTTTGGAAAAATAATTATGTTTATATTTTATCCGACCTTTTCAAAAACCACATGTAAACAATATTGACAGCGCCTCTAGTGGTGACTACAGGAAACTGAATGCGTGTCAGATCCTTGAACATTTCAGAAACAAATCTTTCATCTCTTGTGACAACCGATCACTACGGCGACGACGACGCTGTGCCCGGAGCTGCGTCACCGAAAATGTTCGCACGAATGTTTTAAGGCTCACTCGGCACTTGCCGGTGCTTGACAGTATACTCGCCCTCTTCATACACTTTCTCTACATTTTCTTCCGTTTTACCAAAGTACCAAAGTGGTAATGAATAATTTATTTTTTTCGTATGTTTATTGGTGTGACTTCCGCAGCGGTTGCTTCCACCCAACGTTACTTACCATGAGAAATTGGGAAATTATCACGTGTCAAAAGTAAAAAAAAAAACAAAACTCATAAAACAGTCAAATGTCAAACGCAGCATGCTTTGGAAACCCCCATCAAAAGTGTCAATAATAGGGATGTTTCCCCTTCTCAAATTAATCTGTGAGCAGAAAATCGACACATTTTTGGCCTCTTTTTTCCGGGGGTCAACCTCCCGGTGGCAGTAATTTCCTGAACACAAAAAGTGCGTAAAGCATTGTAATGATGGCTTCTGGTTTGGTACCAAGCGATCAGCTGCGTGTCACTTATCGCTGGAGGGGGTTTTCCGGGGAAAGGACAATCCGTCATTAGTGTTGCAACCGTTCCTTCTTGGTGCAGTTCAATGGGAGGTGCGAGTGACTTTCTGAAAGTTTTTTTTTTTGTAGGGGAGGTTTGGTAATTTTAGCAATAATTCAAAAATTAAATCATTTTGAGATTAAAGCCTATTCATTATTTCCTATGTGTTAAGTTTTGACTGCTAAGTTGGAATAAATGTCTGTTAGTTAAAGCATCTTTTGTTAAACATTTGAATATTTGAAAACATTTTTCATCCTTCCATATTTCAAAAACCCAATTACCAATTAGTCATTGTTCTCCATCCCAAGGAAGAAAGTAATTTATCATAACCTCATAAAAACGACCTCCCAACCACCAACAAAAAAACAATAACACTCCAACGAACCACATCCGCAAAACCCTCAAACTTGAGACTGTCTGGGCTTAGGATTAGCATGTTACGTGAGTGCAAAACACATGCCCTGCTCCCCTTTCTCCTGGTGAAGCTTCTCAACGAAAAGTGTAATTTTCCAGGTCGTAAAAATGGTACTTCACCCATTTTGACGGCGGCTCTCCCCTCTCTCTAGTGCTCGTAAAATATGCTTTTATGACGCATTATCTCGTGGAAATTCGTTTCATTTCATCTTCTACGAGGAAGAGTGTATGCAACCGTGGTATCAACCTGAAGTCTACACTCTCTTGAACCCCCTCGAAATTCGCTGATCCCGATATTTGTATTCCTGACAGAAGCTTACGCTGACTTGACTCCCGGGGATTACCCAGCGGGAGAACCGTGCGCGCACGTGTTGCCAAAAAACTTCAAACGCTAATAACGGAGTTGTTCTTGTCATTTTTATGGTTTCTGCAGAACGATTATTTTTTCTACAAGGATTTTTTTTTCGAAATTTAAGTAAAACGTCTCAATGCAAACCAAAACATTTTTTTTTAAATAATAAGGCATTTTTTAACTTAGTAACAAAATCAGCAGAAATAATCAATTTCAGAGAAAGGTCCTTCAACTTGCACTCCGAGAGGAAATTCACGCTGGGAACAAAGAAACTCCAGAAGACAACCAGCACCGTCATCGTCGTTATACTCAACATTTCATGTTGAAAATGCTTGAAGAAGTATTAGACGCCACAAGCCTGATATCCATTTTGATAGGGAGTGAAAGTTTTCAGATTGTGTGTTGAAAAAAGGACTTTTAGGACAACTGAAATAATTTATTTACGAAAAGACTCAAACATTGTATTGTCTAATTTTGAAATGCCTAATTTCTCTACGTTTTCGCAAATCAACATTGAATTTATTGTCGATTTGATCCCTATTGTTCAAACAAGCCATTTTGCATCATTGATTTCCCAATAAAAGTCTTCAGACAAATTAGGGTCTTTGTCTGTCTTCTGTCTGTTTTATCTGTCTTCGAAAAAAATGCTTGAAAAAATGAAAAAACTAAAAATTCCAAAAAAATTTTAAGATGGAAAATTTAATTTGGAACCAAAAAGGTTATTTATGAAATTATGATAAAGTTAGAGTTTTAGCTAAAAGTTAAGTTTTTTTTTTGAAAAATATGTCTTTTTTCTCAAAATTTGCAAAAAAGTCCTTCCTCGTCCTGTTCAAATTTTCTTTTGAAGATTATCAGACATTTTTGATTCGACTTCGGTTGTAGAGATGTGGTCTTGCAAAGATATAAAATCATTTAAAACATTCTCAGTGTTACCCATTGAGTCCTCAATTTTTCAATGATTTCCTAACACTCCTCCGTCCAAGGTGGCGGTAAACTTTCACAAAACTACGTTAAACTACAGAAACGTTATAAATCCCTCATTTTATGACGAGAACTTTAAATTTATCGCAATAACTTATGTATTTTATTGAGAGAAAAGTTGAAACGGGTTCCAAACAAATGTTTCTAAACATTGCACTACATGTTTACGTCCTAAATACTACATTTTTTTTCACAAAACTGCATACATTTAAGAAATTCTAAATATTTTCAATGAACCGGAAAATTTATTATGGAATAAACCTACTTTTTCTACGTGAAAATATTCAACTATATCATCAACTTGTTTCAATAATATTTTTCCCAATTTCGCTATCAAAATACTATAAAATTTTACACAAAGCTACGTCAAATACAGAAAATTTTATGCTTTTGAAATGGTCTTAATTTTTAAATACATTTTGAGTGTGTTTTAATCCCAAATTCTACAAAATTTTACCAAAACCACGTAAAAACAGAAATTGTTAAACATTCGTGTTTAACTTCATCTTTTTCACAGTAATATTATTGATTTCTTTTTTGAAAGTGTTTTTTTTTCTTCCAATACACTTCAATATTTAACCAAAACTACTTAAAATACCAATTTTTTTTTTTTTACTTTTTAAAGAATTTTATCTGCATCATTTAAAATCATTAATAGTATGAATATGTAAAAAATCATCAAAATTTCAAAAAGTTTGTTTTATTCATAAATACTACGAAACTTTATCAAAACTACGAAAAATACAAAAGTTCAGGAAATTTTAAACTTTTTTAGAAACTTTGCAAAACTTGATAAAATACGGAATATTTTAATCCTTACCATTGAGCTTCTATAGCTTCATTGTAAAACAGTTAATTTTTTTATGAAAATGTTTCAAATCATATAGAGTACCGTCAACAGGGGTGACATTGGGTCATACAAATGAAAAACAATTCAATCTAATCAACATTGAACAAATTACGTTGGATAATTTTTTAATAAAGTTATGCTAACATGAAACAAGTTCAAACCTGAGCAGTTGTCAGGTATTTTGCAAAAAAATACTGATTTTTCTTTTGTTTTGTTTTTATTTGTATGAAACATTTATGCCTTATGTCAAAATAAGCCGTTTTTCGTCATTAATTTGTTCATACGCATTCGGGGGCAGTACACAGAAAAGTTTTATAAAAACAACCGAAAATCTGTATCTCTCTTTTTTTTTAAACCTTTCCAAGGTCCTCAAATCGCTCGAAATTCCCTTCTCGAATTACAAATTTTCGAACAAAGAACAAAGAACAAAGAACAAAGAACAAAGAACAAAGAACAAAGAACAAAGAACAAAGAACAAAGAACAAAGAACAAAGAACAAAGAACAAAGAACAAAGAACAAAGAACAAAGAACAAAGAACAAAGAACAAAGAACAAAGAACAAAGAACAAAGAACAAAGAACAAAGAACAAAGAACAAAGAACAAAGAACAAAGAACAAAAAACAAAGAACAAAGAACAAAGAACAAAGAACAAAGAACAAAGAACAAAGAACAAAGAACAAAGAACAAAGAACAAAGAACAAAGAACAAAGAACAAAGAACAAAGAACAAAGAACAAAGAACAAAGAACAAAGAACAAAGAACAAAGAACAAAGAACAAAGAACAAAGAACAAAGAACAAAGAACAAAGAACAAAGAACAAAGAACAAAGAACAAAGAACAAAGAACAAAGAACAAAGAACAAAGAACAAAGAACAAAGAACAAAGAACAAAGAACAAAGAACAAAGAACAAAGAACAAAGAACAAAGAACAAAGAACAAAGAACAAAGAACAAAGAACAAAGAACAAAGAACAAAGAACAAAGAACAAAGAACAAAGAACAAAGAACAAAGAACAAAGAACAAAGAACAAAGAACAAAGAACAAAGAACAAAGAACAAAGAACAAAGAACAAAGAACAAAGAACAAAGAACAAAGAACAAAGAACAAAGAACAAAGAACAAAGAACAAAGAACAAAGAACAAAGAACAAAGAACAAAGAACAAAGAACAAAGAACAAAGAACAAAGAACAAAGAACAAAGAACAAAGAACAAAGAACAAAGAACAAAGAACAAAGAACAAAGAACAAAGAACAAAGAACAAAGAACAAAGAACAAAGAACAAAGAACAAAGAACAAAGAACAAAGAACAAAGAACAAAGAACAAAGAACAAAGAACAAAGAACAAAGAACAAAGAACAAAGAACAAAGAACAAAGAACAAAGAACAAAGAACAAAGAACAAAGAACAAAGAACAAAGAACAAAGAACAAAGAACAAAGAACAAAGAACAAAGAACAAAGAACAAAGAACAAAGAACAAAGAACAAAGAACAAAGAACAAAGAACAAAGAACAAAGAACAAAGAACAAAGAACAAAGAACAAAGAACAAAGAACAAAGAACAAAGAACAAATAATATACTAGAATATACTAGGCATAATGCACAACTGATTCTTTGAAAAATGAAGGTTTAAAAATGTTTTTAAGTATCATCAAATAAATATGTAGTTAATTAAATCATTTTTCTTCGACTTCTAATAATTTCACCATCCTCTCAGGATTTCAAGTAAACATCTCCGTTACAACCAAGAAAATTTCATCATCCCATCTTGTTTACCCAGAAATGTCGGTACCTTAAACGTGCGGTGTGGCTGCTAAATGAGCTGGTATTAATCACTTTGACGGCTTCTTTCCAAAGTTCGCAATATACCCTGTGAAACATCTTGAACCCGAAAAAGGCAGCGATCCTTGCTAGGATGCACGGCGAAAGTGATGTTGTTGTTTTATTTTCGTCTTTTCAAGGTAATAAAAGTCAACGTTTTTCTTCCGCATGATGGGCCCGCACCTCCCACATCGATTGAAGGAGCAGCCCTTAAGTGTCAAAGTGGCACCTGAGGGATCGATAATAATTACCTGAACCTGAGAGGGATGAACGGTTATTGCCGGGTTTATGGGATCTACGTGATTAAGCAGTTTGGATTGTTAACAGTAAATAAAGTTTTAAATTTGAAGGTTTATTTCTGCAACAATTCATGTGGAAAAATTGGAATTTCACATTTAAAAGATACCGTCAGTGGGGGTGACATTGGGTCTGGGTGGTGTGATTGGGTCAAATTCTGTTAGAAGGGTTGTGTAGGGGGCATCTTAAGATGACTTCGCTGAAAAAATCTCGTTCCTAGAGCAAATCCTGTTATTTTGACAGCTGTCTTTGAAAATCTCCACTTCAATTATTGTAGCATGTCAATACGATTCCCTCGAACAAGAAACACTGTTGGATGACTTGTTTTTACCATATCGTTGTATTTGAGCATCATTTTAGTTTCATTCGACCCAATGTCACCCCCTCTAAGGGGTGAGATTGGGTCAATTTTCAAACTATTGGCATTTAAGGTAGTGTTCATCAAAATTCACCATATTTTGGGAAAATGTTAGTAAACTATCTAAGAACAAATCTGTGTTGGAAGATTTTCGATGTTATTTAAATTGTTTTTGTTATTAAGTAATTACGAGAGGTGTATCGTTTTTTGACCCATAGTCACCCCCACTGACGGTACCATTATATATTTTTAAATGTATTTTAAACCTTAAAAAAGTCTAGTAAAAGTCTAGGAGTGTTGCCATCCGATTGACAATTTACGCTGAGTTTGACCCAATTTCAAAGAAGAAGAACAAAAAGATCTTCTCTTCAAACGGCACAACATTAAACTTTACGAATCTCTACTTGATGACGGTATTTTTATGGAGAGGGACCAACAATTTTCATTCCTGTCAGTCCATCGCTTCAGGACAATCTTGCCACACCCCCCCTCTAAACGGACAAGGGAGAAACCCCCGCTCGTGGGACTTTGAAGAGATTTTCACCGAACGACGACCAAGGTGTCAAATGAAGGCAATTCTGCCACCTCAGGGAGAGGGGCATCATTTAGTTATGATATTGGCTGATTTATGGGCAGAAAGGGCCAGCGCCGTTAATGGAACTGATAATGAAGAAACATTGGAGGCTGGGATTAGAGCGGTTTGCTGGCAGCACTGATAAGGAGAGGGGGGGGGAGGGAGGAAAATCTGAGAAGCAAAACGTGAATTTCCGCGTGATGAGTCAATTAATGGTGAGATTTATATTTTCTCCACTTTTTTTTATTTGCAGGTTTTTGCGGTTAAAAGGCTTGGGTGAAGTTAATCATCGCACAGGTGAGTAATGGGAAGTTTTAAAGGGATTATGAAAATGAATATGCTGCGAGAATGAGGTTTGAATTGTGATTGCTGTCTTCTTATTTTAGAAAGACATTAGAACTGGGCAACAAGTTTCTACTAATTTTTTTTGTAAATTAAGTCGTTTCAATATTGAAAATCATCTAATTAGGTAGAATTAACGGCCCTGTCAAAATTGTTTAAAATTTGCTCACAGTTTCATAGTAATTTGATAAAATACCGTTATACCAAAATAATATCAAAATTTGGTGTCCGATCATTGCACAGTGGTCCAGAACGAAAAATCAAATGGGAAATGGATTTCCCGAAAAATGGTGACGTTTTGGAGTTTTGGTGTCTTCAGAAGAGTTGGTGCAAATGGAAAAGGGTAACTTTTGGTTTGGTTCAAAATTAGGGTGTTTCACGATTAAGGTGGTTTTGATAATTTAACTTTTCAGACTATATTTTTCGGATTATTTTCGTTTTCTAGAAAGTTGTTGGGCATGCCAATTCAAGTAACTTTGTCGAAGACACCAAAATTTTATCTCGTAATCTACGCCTTCTACGACCAAATTTAGAGAAAGCATCTGAGCAAACCTTCAAAAATCCTTCAACCTTCAAAAATTCAAAAATTAAATTTTAGAGAAATGTATTATTTAGAGCACTTTAAAAACGAGCATTTTTATTCTCTGACAAGTAAATTTGGACTTCAGGGTCTAAAGTTACAGCCATTTTAAGGTAAAAAAGATGCAAATTTAATACTCAAATATCTCGAAAAGGCGCAACCCAAATTTTAACTTAGAACATTTGAAAATAAAACACAAATTATCAGGTCATTTTTCAAACATCATTCATTAATATTCTGAATCGACCAAATCGACGTATACATCATTCGAAACCAATTGAATGATACAAAAGTTAAACCTCGACCATAACATATGTGTTCGGTAGAGTGCCCAGAATATGAGACTTTTACTCAAAAACCCAAACCCTCTACTAGCTGAATATTTTTCCTTGAGCTATATTAGGATTTTGGGCTCGAAGGGGATTTATGGGAAAGTTTATGGGAAACCCAATTTTCTTCAGGTTTGGCAGGGTGCGCTACTTCCATCCAAATATTCCCAAAAATGAGATGATCATTGAAAATTTAACTTTGTAGAACACACCAAAGCTGCAAAACTTGATCCAAAAAAGTTGTTAGAGATTTAACATAGTCATTTTTGTATGAAAAACTTTGTTTTACCAGACTCGGGAATCAATGGTCATGCATTAATTTGAGTGTCAAATTTTAATATGATATTGTAAGAACAACAAATAAGTCTGCTTATATTTTTCTGTGAATAAAACAAATCATTGATGAAAGCAGTGACAGTTACATCAAGACATCAATACGGTAAGTAAAGCATTTTTAATTAATTTTAAAACTCATTTCAAATGCTGAAGAGCAAAGCAGAAAAATAAATTTAACGATGTTGCATGTTTATACAAATCTATTGAAAAGCATTCCATAATTATCCAAGCCAAAAAAAAAGAAGACCAATTCTCTACAAAATCGGTCGAATTCGATTTCGACCATTTATATTTATGTATTTTTTGTATTTGCCTCAAACTTTGTGCGGGGCCTTCTTTATGACCAATGGCCATTTTGTGTCATTGGATCACCCATTCAAGTCTCCATAAAATGTTGGCAGTTGTTCACACAAAAATGAAACGTACATATTCGAAAATCTGTAATTTTGTTTTACTTGTTTGAAACTTTACGCATAGAGACAAAAAAAACACAACTTTTGAGCCATAGAAAAGACAGCAGTTTTGCCGCCGAATTTTGATTTATTGAAAAAAAATGCTTTTTGTAAAAAAAAATAGACATTACTTAATGTTAAATCAATTTTTCAAGATATTGTCACTTAAAATTTAATTGAACTTAAAAATCTCGTTTTTCAATTTTCAGAAATAGTAAACATATTTTTTTAAAGAAAGTTCAAAAAATTTCCAATAAATCTGCCTAAAAGACATTGAAGAATGGACCTATCGTTGCTGAAATACAGCGAATAAAAGAAGAAAAACAAGACAATTGAAGTATTTTTAAGTCTCATTCAAGCATTTCCACATTTTCTAATCCCAATGTCTCAGAAACTAATGGACCAATTTTCAATGATTTTTTAACATGTCGACGTCGTCGTGCTATCTTGTCGCACCCGCCATTTCGACGTTCCAAGAACAACGCGTTTTAATGTTTGACCTTGAATAAACAAAAACGAGAGCACGCAATGTAAACAATAACAAACACGTTTTGTTTGGCTGACCATTATGTGCATTGTCCCGAAGTTGAAGTTGGTTGCTCGAGTCCCGAGTTATAATTACAAATGTCTACGGGAGTCTAACTCGTACGTGTGTCAAACGCGTTCTGACCTGAAATCCCTTTGGCCAGTTGTCGCACTTACATCAATTTTCAGAGAGTGACAAGATAGCACGACAAGATTGAAACTACTTTCATGTGTGATATGACAAAAATGCACGGAGTTTTTTCGGGTTTTGTTGAAAATCTCAGGATTGAAATCGAATTTTGGGGATCTGTGAAAGTCAAAAGGTGAGGCATTGTGAGCTGCACAAAATGTCGTTCTTAACTGAATTTAGCTCAAAATGCACGTACCGTAAACCGGGGTGACTTTGATAGGATTTCAATTTGTTTCTAGAATATTTTCCAACAGGTAAGGGTTTTCTCAATATTATTATTTTTAAAGCATGTACTGGGGTAGGCCACACAAAGTCCATGCACAATTTTGGAAAAAAAGTTTTTTCAATAGTGTTTAGAAAAATAGTTACGTTAAAAATTCTTAGTTTTAATTCCGGGGTGACTTTGATAGTCATAGTTTTTCTTGTTAAAATCATATTTAAGATGTTCAAGCTTTATTTTTACCGTTAAATGTACCATCACTAAAGTAGCTGATATAGTTTATAAGAAAAAAATCAATGTTTATGTTAAGTTAACTAAGTTCATAAGCTTTTTCAACAAAAATACATATAAATTTTAGGTAAAATTGTTAAAAAGTCGGAATTTTGCCTGAAATTTGTTAAAACTAGTTTTGTTTGTAAAATTATCGATTTATATTGCATTTTATACTGAATTCGAAGCACGAATCACAAGTTTTCACATTTTACATGAAATTTGTTCAACTGAACTTGCCTATAAATTAGGAGATTTTTTTTAATTGTGTTTCAAAAACACATATTATTTATTATTTACAAACTTATTTAACCTTCTCCTAGTGGAAAATTGTCCAAAGAATCCGAAAATGCATTCCGTTTTCCGATTAAAAATCATGTTCATTGAGAAAATCATGACACTTAGAGAAGTTTAAAATAATGACTTTCATCAACATTTTCTTAACTATAGTTAACTAACTTTTTAAACTTGTCAACATTTTATGAAAAGTTCTTCTTGAGGTACTTTGAACACTTCTCTATCACGGTCAGTATGTTTCTAAACTATTCCTTACGTATTTTAATTGTACTCTTCATTTTGCGGAAAAATCGCAAACCTATCAAAGTCACCCCGGCTATCAAAGTCACCCCGTTTTACGGTACGACAAGTTAGCACGACGGCGACGCTGTGTCAAATTTTTTGATTGATTTAGAATCAAGATAAACATTTCAAAAGGGTCAAGCATGCAATCCCAAGTAGCACTCATAACTTGTCGACTGTTGAATAACAGTTAGACAGTTGTTTTTGATCAACATACGAGAAAAAACTTCAACATAAGTTAAATAATATATTATTCAACTACTTGCTTAACTGACTTATGTAACTATTGAGTTTTGTGTGACAAAAGTGTTAAAAAAAGTAGGAAACGGGAATTTTTCTGTTAAACTTAAACATTAGATGGCTAATTACTTGAAAATGGTAGACTTTTTCAAAAAATGTTTAGAGTACTTTTCGATTGCAAATTAGATTTTACAAAAAAAAACTTAAGCCAGCATATTTTGACCAAAAGTTGTGGATTTTGTCAACTGAAACATATTAAAAAATCGACATTTAAAAATTACAGATTTTGGGATTGGTTTTCCTTTAGAGCAATTCCAGCTCAAATCAGGATTTTTTCTGGTACTTTTGTACCCGACCCTCTCCGATTTCAATGAAACTTTGTAGACATGTTATCCTGAGCCTATATAAGCCATTTTTTGTGTATATGGAGCCAATAGCACTCGAGAATAACAATTGAGAAGGGCGTAAGGTATTTAAATATTGTAGTATTTTGCAATTTAAAAATTACTGTATCTCGAAGCCGTTGCATCGTATCAAAAAGTGGTCAAAGACAAACTTGTAGGAAATTGGACGGGCTTTCTGATAAAAATACACTGAAACAAAAATACACGCCTTTTTTATGTCATTTTTCAATTTTTAAGTTTAAAAGTTAAATTTGAAGGTGTTGTCACGATTTTTTTTCGCTCAAAATTTTTGAGGAGATACCCTAAGATGTTACCAAAAGACTGACGAAAAATGCAGGATGGTATGTCTCTCCTAAAAAAAATACAAAAATCATTTACTGAAACTGTTTTTTTGAAAAGTGGTCTAAACGTCAAAATTTTTAAAAACCAGTAGTGGGAATCGATTCCCCAGATAATTTTACATAAAAGTCTCCATATTGACCATTGTCCTATGTCCAATCCTTGGGAAGATACAGAAGTTTTAAAAATAAAAATGTTGAAAAAACGGGATTTTTTGTGGTTTTTGGCATTTTCTATATGACAGACTTGGTTTTTCAGTCTCGTAAATATTTTTACCGGAAAGCTCGTCCAATTTCCCATAAGTTTGCCTTTGACAGCTTTTTGATTTATATCGTTTTTATATTTACGTAATCAAATTTACTATCCTGGTTTCTACCACACTGAAAAAAATATTCTATTTTCAGTTATAAGCAATGTAATTAAGCTTATATCTGTAAGCCCTTACATCCAATTGAAATGCTGTCAATGGCAAACTTATGGGAAATTAGACGAGCTTTCCGTTAAAAATATTTACGAGACTGAAAAACCAAGTCTGTCATATAGAAATTGTCAAAAACCACCAAAAATCCCGTTTTTTCAACATTTTTATTTTTAAAACCGCTGTATCTTCCCAAGGATTGGACATAGGACAATGGTCAATACGGAGACTTTTATGTAAAATTGTCTGGAGAATCGATTCCCACTACCGGTTTTTTTTAAAATTTTGACGTTTAGACCACTTTTCAAAAAAACAGTTTTAGTAAATGATTTTTGTATTTTTTTAGGAGAGACATACCATCCTGCATTTTTCATCAGTCTTTTAGTAACATTTTAGGCTATTTCCTCAAAAATTTTGAGCGAAAAAAAATCGCGACATCACCTTCAAATTTAACTTTTAAACATAAAAATCGAAAAATCTTATAGACGTGTCGTGTATTTTTGTTTCAGTGTATTTTTTTCAGAAAGCCCGTCCAATTTCCTACAAGTTTGTCTTTGACCACTTTTTGATACGACGCAACGGCTTCGAGATACAGTAATTTTTAAATTACAGAATACAAAAATATTTAAATACCTTACGCCCTTCTCAAATGTTATTCTCGAGTACTATTTGCTCCATATGCACAAAAATGGCTTATATAGGCCTAGGATAACATGTCTACAAAGTTTCATTGAAATCGGAGAGGGTCGGGTACAATAGTATCAGAAAAATTCCTGATTTGAGCTGGAATTGCTCTTTATAAAAAATAAAAATCGGTAAAACAAATCGAGTGCGTATCATATCTGAATAGTTCTCATCAATAACTGCATCTTTGCTGAAGAGACCAATTCGATCAGAAAATGTCTTCAAAAGTTACAGATTCTCGAATGTGTACGCACCATTTTTGTATGGAGACTTGTATAGATGAACCAATGACAAAAATGGCTTCCCCCAAAAAGTATGAGCCAAATAAAAAATACAAAAAATGGAAATCGACCGATTTCATAGATAATTTTTGGAATTCTTTATCCTTCCAAAACCAAACTTTTTCTAGATTATATTAGATAAAATTAATTTTGTTCTCGACCAGTAAGGCACACAGATAAAAAAGTTAAATTTTTGGAGGTAAAACATTGATTGAAATTTTGTTTAACATTACTTTTTTATGTAATTTTACCCAAAGTAATGTGTCAAGAAATGAAATTCAACAGAAATATAAAACTGAAATTTCAACAATACCTGATTTTTTTCAGTTTTTGTTAATTTTCACATTTTTACAGATTAATCTAAATAGTACAAGAAACTGGTAATATTCAGCCATTAAATCACAGCAACAGTACTCGATTTCTGCTCATTTTGTTTTCATATTTATTTGACTATTATTTAACATTGCCGGAAAAAATTAAACGTCAAAGATATGTTT